>NW_007245783.1:46543-74489 GCF_000164805.1 Carlito syrichta | reverse complement strand
AAGAATATTTATGAAGCATTATAAAAATAATTACCCATCAAACTCTGATTGCATATCTATAACAAAAAAGCTTTCTTTTTTCTTTACAGCACATAAGGAAGTAATGGACGTTGAAACAATAATGTAATCAGCTAATCATTTTTCTTTTATGCCACAACATAGAAACATATTCTGGATCATGAGAAGTGGAGTCAAATTCCATCTTTGAGAGTAAATGTATGACCTTAACAAAACAATGTAATAACTCTTAATTGTTGCCAAGTTTCTCTGAAATTCCTAGGATATTCTAAGTCTAGTTTATAAAAATGCAATCTCTAGACATAGAAGGAAGATGATTTTCATCTATTTGTCCCCTTGATTCACCAAAACAAGGGAATCTTCTAGTCACAATGAACTTCAACATACATTGTAGGCAGTGAGACATATTTTATGGATATCCAGAACTAATGTTGGAAATGTTCTAAGAAATCAAGACCCACATTTTATTAGCTTGTGTGTCATCAGTGTTTAACACCAACTGTAACATTAAAAACATATTTTGGGATGCATAAATAAATAAATAAGGTAAAATGATTTACAAGGTTCCCTCTCTCTTGTTTGTCTTTATTCATGATTATCAAAACTTCACCTATTTTACTTCTGAATCCTATTCTTTTTCTGTCCAAAATAAGAAACATTTTCCATCTTATACTTCAGAATGAAAAATACATAAAAAACTTGAAAAGTGTTTTATGAAAAAGAAGGAAATTTGGTGTTAGCATCAGTGGGAAAGTTAAATATTGACAAAAACATGTCTTATTGATTATTTGATATAATAAAATTTTAGTGAAATAAAGATAATCAAATTTCAATAATTTTTTTTACCATTTAAAAATATTTCCAAAAGCAAAGGAAGGTTTTTAAAACTAATTTTTTAGTGTATAATTGAGATAGTTTTACTAAATTATTCTTAATCAAATTACCTTTTTTTCATAATTACCTGTTGAAAGAGTTATGTTACACTTAGAATTATCAAACATAAAATGTCTAACTTAGTAAAGGAGGGTCTTAAGAGCTATCATTTTCTGGGTGACATATAGAAGTTTTGAATTTTATTTTAATTTTGTAAAGAATCAAAGCACCACTTTAAATCAGTCAAGGATTTCAGACAGCATCATTATCCTAATACAAGTAACGATGATGAACAATAGCTTTTTTATCATCTTGGTAACAAGAAAGTAATTCATTTTTACTAAAATGCAATTTAATAGTTTAAAATTTAAATGCTTTTGAAAATAAACAATAGGGTAAAATTAATTTTTACTCACTATATGATAAATGCACAATATGAATTTGATTAATTTTAAAATCTTTAATATAATACTTCATGATACAGTTGTCTTTTTCAAATTAGAATTTTGTGAATGTTTAAGAAATAAATCTAATGAATAAATGAGTTAATACCATTTCATGTAATCATTTTTAGGAAAATGAGAATTATGCATATATCTTCCTTGTAGATGTCTTAATATCTTTGAACATAAAAATGCTATTTAAGCACTAAGTGAAATACTACAAAACAATAACTATTTTACTGTAATCAAATTTTATTATTTAAAATGAAAAATTATTTTGTTGTTATTCCTTGTTTATATACTGTATTTTTACAGGATAGAATTCATCTAACAATATTAAAAATAAGAAACAAAGCTGGAATTTCATAATGACTGATTATATTGATATATAACTTGCTTAAGAGCTTATATTTTACGTACAATAAAGAGAGAAATTTAAGTAGACATGTGTCAAAGTTACTGTGAAGAGACAAAGGTATTGGTACACAATAATAGTACATCATCGTAAAGAAGAAACATTCACTTGTTCATGTGCTACATGTTAAAAAGACAACAATAAAAAAATTAACAAGAGGGGTGAAGCAAGTGTTACATGCTCCTTGATCATACTAAAAAGGAATGTGGCCCTGAAAAGAATGTTTCCTTCAAAACTAAGAATAAATAGACATTTGAAAATGTATATATTTTTATGAGGTAGGGTGGACGTTATTAAAATATAAGGAAGAAAAATCTAGAAAAAAATGAAATATCAAAGTACATCCAATTATAATATATGAATTAATAGATTAAAAATAAATATTTTAAAATCTTAGAGGGTAAAACTAGTACAAAGCCTTAATGTGACTTAGATTGCTTGGTATTAGTCAATTGGCACAAATATTTGATTATTAATTAAGCAGATATTTGCTTCTCAGTAGCTCTGGATCACTCTTCATATAAACAGATGCACATAACAGCTGAAGTTACTTGGCAGAATTTTGTTATAAATTGTCATCTTGATAGAACAGAATATGAGTACATTAATTTTGTAGGCTATCATTGAAATGCAAACATTAATTTTTTAAATGTTAATGATTTTAATGCTTTTAAATTTTAAACATTTGAAATTATTCTAAAAAAGAATGAAGAATATTTCTTTAAAAAATTGTAATTTAAGAACAGTTTTAGATTTACAGAAAAGTTGAGATGTTAGTGCAGAGTTCTTTTATACCCCACACCAGTTTCTCTTATTTTTAATTTTGTAGCATTAGTAGGATATATTTGTTACAATTAATCAACCAATATTCATATATTATAATTAACTAAAGTTTACACTTTATTTATTTTATTTATTTATTTATTTATTTTAAGTTGGAGTCTCACTCCGTCGCCCAGACTGGAGTGCAGTGGCCGCTCCTGGCCACCGCAGCCTCAATCTGCTGGGCTCTGGCCATCCTTCCGCCTCAGCCTTTCAAGTAGCTGGAAGTACAGGTGCGCGCTACCACGTGCCCGGCTAATTTTTTGATTTATTGTAGAGATGAGGTCTCATCAACTTGCCCAGGCAATCCTATCACCTCCGCATCCCAAAGCGCAGGATTACAGGCTGAGCCACTGAGCCTTGCCGTTTATACTTTATTTAGATTTCCTTTGTTTTTATCTAACATCCTTTCCTGTTCCAGGAATCCATTCAGGAAATCACATACCTTCTAGTAGTTATGGTTCTTTTGGACTATGGCAATTTCTCAGTCTTTCCTTGTTTCTGATGACTTTGACCATTTCACAAAGTACTAGTCAGGTATTTTGTAGAATGTTCCTCAATTAAGATTTCTCAAACTTTTTTCCCATGATTAGATAGGGCCATGTGTTCTTGGGCGAAAAACCACAAAGGTAAGGTGCCATCTTCATCAGATCAATTTAAGGCTACATAATATTAAAAAATCAATATCCCTTATTATTTTATTTCATTTCATCTTATTTTATTTTATTTGTTTGAGTTGTAGTCTCACTTGGTTACCCAGAGTGGAGTGCAGTCTCAACCTGCTGATCTGCTGGGCTCAGTGGATCCTCCTGTCTCAGTCTTACAAGTAGCTTGAACCATAGGTGCACCACCACTCCAAGCTAAGTTTTTTATTTATTTTAGAGACAAGGTCTTGCCAAGTTGCCCAGGTTGGTCTCCAACCCCTGGGCTCAGTCAGTCCTCTTGCCTCTGCCTCCCAAAGTGCTGAGATTACAGGTGTGAGAGGCTGTGTCTAGCAAATGATAATTTCTGATATTAAACTTGATCTCTTGGTTAAGGTAGTGTGTTTGAGGATTTTCAGGATTTTTTACCGTTCCTTTTTTCCCCCTCCTTTCTCATTTCATACTGTGTACTTTGGAAGGAATTATGCAGCCTCCACTTAAAAAGTGAGAAGTTATGCTTCAAATTTTGGAAGCCAAAGTAAATTATTTATAAATAAATAAATTAATTAAATTATTAATTATAAATTTAAATTATTTAAATTAATTATTCACATTATAATTATTTTTCATGAGAGACTTGTCTATTCTCTCCCATTTATTCACATGTATTCATTCAATTTTTTAAGTATACGAGTTTGAAAATATCGGTATTTATTTTAGACTTTCAGCTACAGTCCAATTCTATTGCAGTTTTCTGTTCATTTTTTTCTTTCAATTGGCTGTTTTGAGTCCCCTTGGCATGGCCCCATCATTGTGTTTGTATTGAGCACTTCCTTACCTTCCGGCACTACAAAATGCTCCAGACACATCATGTATATTTTCTACTCCTGGAATCAGCCAATTCTCCACTTATGTTTGGATTTAGAGAGTACCTGTACTTGCATTTTGTACTTAAATGACATATGAGCACATCTGATGTGTCATGAATACACTTTGAACAACATAATGAGAGCACACTGTGCAACTCTGACTCAGAATCTGAGCCACTGTCAAGTTTTCCTCTTCTCATAACCTTACTTAACATCTCAGTTTGAGCCAAATCCCTGGGAAAACTGAACTGATCTCTCAGAGGGCCAGGATTTTTCTAAACATGAATTTAGACTCAATGGACTTTCCTATAGCAAGAAAGAAAATATAGAAAGACCTGCCAACAGAAGCATTAATTAAACAGGGTGGAGATACTTGTCAATAGAAGAAACAGCTTTTAAAATAATTGTTAATAGAGGGAAATAGTAGTTTCAAAATATACATTCAGGACTGGCTGGGTGGCTTGGCCTGTAATCGCAGGACTTTGGGAGGCCATGGCGAGTGACTTGTCTAAGCTCTCGGGTTCGAGACCAGCCCAGGCAACTTGGCAAGACCTCATCTCTACAATAAATAAAAAATTAGCCGGACATGGTAGTGCGCACCTGTATTTCCAGCTACTTGGGAGGGTGAGGCGGAAGGATCCCCAGACCCAGCAGGTCAATGCTGGAGTGGCCACTGCACTCCAGCCTAGGCAACAGAGTGAGACCTCAACTCAAAAGATACAGATATATATAATATATGTATTTTATACACACACACACACACACACACACACACACACACACACACACACACACACACACATTCAGACTCTAAATTTGATGCACTTGAATATGACTTTTTGAAAACAATCAATAACTGACTTGGTGAATTAACACTTATCAAAGAATTAATATTTGACAAGAATTGTTGAATTCTATAAAAAGTCACTTCACACAATTCTTAACAAAAGTATTTTTAAACTAATTTATTTTCACAGTTTATAGACAAAACTGAAGCAGGTATAATAAGCAAGTTAACAATAGAAGTCAAAAACAAAACTGTCATTCTGAATTTCAATTTATAATACTTTCTACTATCTATTGGTTTAAAATTATAATGCTATTTCAGATTACCTTATATTCCAATTTATATTACCACAGTCTTATACTAGAGATAGAACATATGAGGGGGATCCTAAAAAAACTGGCCTTATTTTTTAGAGGGCAGGTCCTTTGTAGCACAGGCTTCTCCTGCTAGGTAAGTTTGCTAGGAACCTGCAGGCAACAATGTACCAGCAACAATGAGAGGCAGCGTTGACATGAATAATTTTTTTTAATTTTTTAATTTTAAATATTTAGAGTACAATTCAGGGTTAGGTATACAAATGTTCATTATGCAGGTACCCTTGTTGATGAGGTGTGCCCCAATTCCCTGGGCAGGTTCCTACTACTGCCAATCCCTTTCTTATAGTATTATAATAGTTGTTCGAGGTTCGCTTCTGAGTGAGAACATGTGATACTTGGTTCTTTGTTTCTGTGATACATCACTCAGTATTGTAGACTCTAATTCCATCCAAGTTGCTGCAAATGTCTTAATTTTTTTCTTTCTTTATGGCTGCGTAAAGAATCCCATTGCTGGGAATATATCTGGAGGAACTCAATGTACATGTACCACAATGTACATTGTGTACTCAATGTACATGTACCACATTTTTGTTACCTAATCCTCTTTTGATGGGTAGTACAGTTGGTTCCATGTTTTTGCTATTGTGAATAATGCTGTAGTAAACATGCATGTGCAAGTATCTTTTTCACAGAGTGATTTGAGTTCCTCCAGATATATTCCCAGCAATGGGATTGTGGGGTTGTATGGGAGGTCAATTTTTAGATCTTTTAGGAGTCGCCAAACTTTTCCACAGAGGCTGTACTAGTTTACACTCCCACCAAAGTGTGAAAATGTTTCCTTTTCCACACTTGCTCTCCAGCATCTGTTGTTTTTTTACTACTGATGATGGCCATGCTGACTGGTGTTAGGTGGTATCTCAGTGTGGTTTTAATTTGCACTTCTTTGATGACTAGTGAGGCTGAGCACTTTTTCATGGATCTGTTGCCCACTCATATGTCTTCTTTTGAGAAATATCTATTCAAATCTTTTGTCCACTTTGTAATGAGACTGATTTTTTTCTTTTTCGCATGTTTGAGTTCCTTGTAGTTCTTATATGCTAGGCCTTTGTCAGATATACAGTTGACAACTTTTTGTTTTCCCAGTCTGTGGGCTGTCTCCCCACTCTCTCAATGGTTTCTTTGACTTTGCAGAAGCTTGTCAGTTTGATGAGGTCCCACTTGTCTATCTTATCTCTTATGGCATGGGAACTTGAGGTTTTGACCAGGAAAGTTCTCCCAAAACCCACAAAGATATGGACACTAAACAGCATGATGCTGAACGACTCCTGCGTCAACACAGAAATCAAAACAGAGATTAAAAGATTCCTGGAAATAAATGACAGCAAAGAAACATCTTACCAAATTCTCTGGGATGCCATGAAAGCAGTACTAAGAGAGGAATTCATCTCTACGAACACGCATAAAGAAGGCTGAGGCGGAAGGATCGCCGGTGTCCAGCAGGCGAGGCTGCGGTGGCTGGGTGCGGCCACTGCACTCCAGTCTGGGCGACAGAGTGAGACTCCAACTCAAAAAAAAAAAAAAGGAAAGAACACAAGTTATCAACCTAACAAATCACCTAAGAAAGTTGGAACAACAAGACCACAAAGCCTTAACTTCAGCAGAAGATTCTAGGTCACCAAATTAAAAGCCCAAATTTGGAGATTCTTTTAGCACTTTTGCCCATTTCATGATGGGTGATTTACACAAACGTCCTGCCCACACCATGCTGAGTGTTCAGCAGCTTTGGACCAAAACTGACATGACCCCTATACCCGACCCTCCCTATTCACCTGATCTTGCTCCAGGTGACTTTTTGTTTGTTTTCCCCATATAAAAAAAAGTCTTCAAAAGGAAACTTTGCTGATGTAAAAGAGGTTTAAAAAAATGACAGAAGCATTGAAAGGCATCAAAACTGATGAGCTCAAAAAACTTTTTGAGCAGTGGAGTGTCTTAATATGTGTATTGAATTCAACTGGAAGTACTTTGAAGGTGACTGAAGTTTCAGTATGTAAGAATAAATGCACAATTTTTTAATAAATTAATTCCTGATTTTTTTGAGTTCCCTTATTATGGGAATATAGTAGACTACAGAGAGTGATAGTAACATCATTTCAGAAATAACATTGCTTTCTATTAAAAACATTTCAGGTCAAACTCAGTGGCTCAACCTGTAATCCCAGCACTCAAGGAGGCTGAGGTGAGTGGATTGCCTGAGCCCGTGGGTTTGAGACCCACCTGGGCAACTTGGTGAGACCTCATCTCTACAATAAATAAAAAATTAGCTGGGCATGGTACCATGTGACTGTAGTTCTGACTACTTGGAAGACTGAGGTGGAAGGATCGCCAAAGCCCAGCAGTGTGAGGCTGCAGTGGTCAGGACTCTAACTCAAAAAAAAAAAAATTCAAATAATATTTCGGCAGATGTTCAAGAAGATTAAAATAAGATCCACATTTTGATATTTCTTGTTAGAGGTCATCTACTTTGGGTAAATGCTGTTTTTTTTTTTTAAGTGAATTATGCAGATTACAAAGTGAATGAAAAGTACTTTGTGTAACATCTTTGGTGAAATAACAGTAAGAAAGTGTTGCTCAGGTCTATTCTATAAATGAAGCTGCTTGTTTGGTTTTTACCCAAAAGGAGATCAAAAATCTGACTGCAGACACCAGGTTGACTCATCTAAGGACAATGAAAACACCTATACTATGGAGTTTACTAATCCATTAACTTTAGTACGTTCAATATATACAGATATCAGTATTGATACAAATAACAGGCATAAAATATGAGTACCTAGAGAAAATTGGGACTTGGGTCACTCTAGCAATGCCTCACCGTTAGACTCTGTTGGGAGTCATCCGTCCTATTTTGAAATGATTAATCCCCTCTGGGACATCTTAATTTCCTAAATGTATGGTATATGTTCTTATTTTCTTTCTAATTCTCCTACTGTTCTTCTAGTTACTATTTTCCTCTCAATGCTTCAATTTTCATGTTATTCAGTATTCTGTTGTGCCAAACTTATTTTTCACTTTCTAGAATTGTAATTATTTCACTCAGAATTTTAGAATGCTATTGAGATAATTTTCAAATATAGAGTTTTAGCCATGGCCTAAGACTCAAATTTTAGATAATTTCTTCAGGTGACTACATATAAACACACACACACACACACACACACACACACACACGTATGCATATACATATGTAGAAAGAAAAAAGTGATATATATGTAATCTATATAATTGGTTAATTAACAATTATCTATAATTTAATATTTGACTAGACTATAGATGTAAGTATTCTACACAATATTCTGTGTAGCATATGTGTATAATGTATGCGTATATGAGGCCTCACTACTAAGTTTGTGAACTCATCCTAGTAAAAATGCTACATACCTAATTGCTGAATATCACCATGGTCACCTTTGAAGTACACCTCTTGGGATGGTATGTACCAATGCCAGTGCCTAGTCCACTCCTCAAAGTAATTTTGGAACTCTTTTTCTGGAATGGCTATCAGAGCCATCTTCACGAAAATGTCAATTACAGCAACAAACATATTAAATTTCTTGTTAAACTTGGCAAGAGTGGAAGTGAAATCAGGGACATATTAGTCCAAGTTTATGGGGATAATGCCACAAAGAAAATGGGAGTGTGCAAAGGGATTGCACTTTTTTTTGTTTTTTTTCCTGAGGGGAGAGAAAGAATCCCTGATGAAGAGAGATCAGGATGAACAATAATGAGCAGAACAGACAAAAACATTGCAAAAATTTGTCAAATTGTGCATCTAAATTATCAGCTGACTGTGAGATGCACAACAGACAAAATAAATATTGATAGAGAAACAGAAAAATCTTAACTGAAAATATTGGCTTGAAAAAGATGTGTGCAAAAATGGTCCCAAAGGAGTTCTTGCATCATAATAATGCACCAATTAATACAGCACTGTCTTGTGAGGGAGTTTTTAGCCAGTAAACAAATAACTATATTGGAACACCCTCCCTACACACATGGTCTAGTCTCTGATGATTTTTTATTTACCTGAAGATAAAGGAAATATTGAAAGGAAGATATTTTGACGGCATTCAGGATATCAAGGGTAATATGTTGACAGCTCAAATGGTCATTCCAGAAAGAGTTTCAAAATTGTTTTGATTGGTGGACTAGGCACTGGTGTCTATTCATAACTTCTCTAGGGGAGTGCTTCGAAGGTGACTGCTGAGATTTCAGCAATGAGGTATGTAGCACTTTTTCTAGGATGAGTTCGCAAACTTAATTGTCAGACCGCATATCTAATAAGTTAAACATATATACACATAGGTGTGTGCATATATATTTGTACCATTCAAAAATGACATAAATGTGCCCTCTTTTACAATGTTTATATTTAATACAGTTATCAAGGTGGCTAGGTTTCAATCTCTGAACTTGAACTGTGTTTATTGTCGTTTTTTATTCATTGGTCTTTTTATTTGCTGCCTGTTTTGGATTCAATGAGTAGATTTTTAAGATTCTCTTTTATCTTATTTATTTACTTATTAGCTGCATTTCTTTATTTTTAAAAATTTTCTAATAATTTCATAGTTTTTATTGTTTACATATTTAGTTTATGACAGTATAACCTCTGTTGATATTGTATCACTTTACACATAGTATAAGAAGCTTAAAATTATGTAGTTCCATTTTTTTCATTTCCTGGACTTTGTGATATTGTGTTATATATGGTAGTAAAACCACATTCAAATGAAAGTCAAGCAACTGAATATTTTAAAAATTGTTTTATTGATAACTTAGAACTCTGGTTGAATTTATTTCTGCTGCACTTTCTATGGCTATATTCTCTAAACTGCGTTACGTAAAAGTTGTAACTCAAAGGAAAAATTCATGTGTGTATGGTGGGCCCTCCCTGCAAACTAATAAAAATACTTGCCACATTTAGAGTACATCATTTGGGTCATGCTTGATTGCAACAGGACATTGATTATATCATCAGAATTGTTTTTAATTTCACAGTTTGTTTATTTTTCTGAAAGGTATACCTTGCACTATATCACAGTTTCAATTAACATGAACTGAGAAAACATCCAAAGGTTATTTAGCAATTCATATCCCTTTTTTTTTTTACAAAAGTAAAATAAAAAAAACCAGAAGGCTTTTAATAAATACTAATTTGGCAATGGTTTTAAAATAGATATCCAAACGAAAAGACTCTACATCAGATCCCATGCTATGAATTTTTAAAAATGTGTTGATTTCATTGAATCCTTAAAGCAAACTATAAAAGCAAGCACTATTTATTACCATTTTGTAGACAAGGAAATAGAAGTGCTGAAAAAAGCGTAACTTGTTACATCTTCTGAAACATGTTGCTCATGGAGATGCAGTCTATATACACCTGACAGAAAGAGTCCAAAGAATTTATTACCCTAGTGAAGGGCCAAAGGTTGAAAAATAACTACTTCTTAGTTTTGTTAGTGGATGCTTTAAAGGAAGGAAGCTAGTAAGCTCCATTAAGAGAATGTTTGTATAGTGCTCTGTGAAGGCAGTAAGATTTTTTTATGACCATCTGCTGATTGGGCAGCTCTTTGTATACAGAATTTCCCATGGGAAGTAAATAAAGCCTTTCATGAGTCAGGAGCCAGAAAAAAAAAATTAAAAGCAGTATTGAAGTAACCGTCTAGTCCTAGGAAATGATGTTAGTATAAATATGGCTGGACAGAAAAACTATTTGCAGGGGGAAAAAGCTCCAGCAATGAAAATAGCAGGTCATGGAGAGCTCAATCAACATGAAAATGTGCAAAAACAAAAAGAGCAAAGTGAAGCGATGCTTTTAAAGGGTCAGGCTGTGGATGTTAGCACTAAGTGTGTTATGGAATAAATGATATTGATTAAGTTGGAAAGGGAGTCTAGAAGACCTCTGCAACTTACATGAGAACATTGTAGATTAAAAAAAAATTACTGAGATAAAAACATAGCCTTCCCAGATTAATAAACAGTTACCACTGAGATATAATCAAATAACCTAATTAAAATCACTCATCTTGCTTGTATGTATAATTAGCTCTGTTTAAATTTATTTATACATCAGTTTTGTTTTGTTTTTTTCTTTTTCTCTTAGACATTGATCTTATATTCTTAAAGAGCTCTTTTTGGAAACAAAGATCTTTTTGTGATGGGACTATCCTCATAAATGTATATTGGAATGAATCTTCCTGTACTTGATTACCTCCCCCATTAGAGCTGACCAAAAGAAAAACTGCATTCTGACTGTAGGTGCCTGCATAAACAGAGCACAAGTTTTACAAAGAAAGACAAGTTCTAGTATGAACGTGCAAATATAAATGGGAACACATTGTGTTTTACAAAGTACTCTCCAACCTTATTCCTCTAAATTTCTCCTCATATTTTAGTCATGACAGTGAGTGCTTTAGCCACTCTACTTGATAGAGATGCATTATAAATCAAAATTAATCAAGTTCTAAGTAATTTTTAAAGCTCTCTTGCTTAGTAACTCACTGTGCTACATTGATGGTCCTTGATTAATTTAATTACACACTGTGTAACTTTCTTATAGCTTTCATACAACTACAATTTTAGGATATTCAAAAAGTAAAAAAAAAAATCTTCAAATGTAAAGTAAATTATATAAAAGAAATATAAAGACTATTGACAGCATTATACTACATAATACTGTATGAATAATTCAATAAGTGTACAAAAATAAGATATTTGTGGGACTGAATTAGAACAACATCTAAAAAAGGTTTTAATAAAAGTTATTTAGTTGGAAAAGGTAAGCAAAAACTTCCATTTGTAAGCACGAAATAAGTATATATTATTTAATAACTAAATAAAGAGCTTTGTACTATATAATAAGCATAAACTGTACTGCATGTATAGTGTAACTGAATGTAAAAAAAATCAGTTTCCACAAGATTAAATATCTTATCTTCAAATGTGCATTTTATAAAGCATAAATTATAAAATATTAAGAATAATGTGTTTCTCTGGATTGTCTGTTATTATACATAATGGTGCTTTTTTCAGTTTAAAAAATGCGTTAATTGCATATTTAAATTATAGAAGTGATACATGCAAAACAAATTACAACAGGGCATGAGAATATCAAACTAAAAGTACTCTCTGTGATCCATGCAACTTCCTAGAGGCTACTAATTTTACTAAGAAAATAGTTCCTGTTTTCTTTTTTACTTTTATAGTTACCAGTATAAGTTTAAATTTTAGACTTCCATTTATTTTTCATAATATCTTTTGACTGCTCACTATTAAACGTGAATCGTTGAATACACTTAGAATATCTCTCACTGCCTTTTCTACCACAACTTCAGGTAATAGTTATTTTGATATCTTATTTTCTTGTGGCAGTGTCTATAATTTTAAATTCTGTGCTTATATCCATATTCTATGATTAATCAATTTGAATGGATGCATGTTAACTTTCTACTATAAAATATGATGCTTTTTGTGTCTATCTTTCCTTATAACTAACTCTCTTTTTAATATTCCACGTTTCTTCCTTTTACATTTGTTAGGTTACTCTTTCAAATGTTTTCCAGCAACAGCAATTGATTTTTGGATTCTCCTGACACCAAATGAATGTTCAACAATTCAATTCAATTCAATTCAATTCAGTATCAACTCAACTCAACTCAACTCAACTCAATTCAATTCTTCCCCTAACTGCCCAGAATTAATGCAGATCCCACAACTTAAGGGCTCAGTCCCAAAAGATGGCTCTCAACTTCAAGTGCCATTCTCTAGTCTCAGACCTGCATACGTCTAATGGATTCCTTCCTATTGTTTGATAATTTGCTAAGATGCAGAACTCAAGAAGACACTTTAATTAAATTTACTTGTTATTATAAAGAATATAAAAGAGCAACCAGATGAGGAGGTATATATGTCAAGGTCCAGAAGGGTCTTGAGCTAAGAAGCTTCTGTTCCTGTAGAGTTAAGGTCCTTCCTGGGATTTGAATGTGTTGGTCAATTCAGAAGCTCATCAAATCATGTTGTTGCAAGGCACAGTGGCTCACACCTATAACCTCAGCACTTTAAGAGGCCAAGGTGGGAGGATTGCTTGAGCCCAGTAGTTCAAGACCAGCTGGGAAATATAGAGAGATTTTGTCTCTACAAAAAAATCATAAAAGTTATGCAGGTATGTTGACGTGAACCTGTAATCCTAGCTACCTGGGAAGCTGAGGCGGGAGGATGGTTTGAGCCCAAGAGTTCAAAGCTGCAATGAACTGTGATCATGCCACTGCATTCCAGCCTGGGTGACTTGAGACCCCATCTCAAAGAAATAAAGGAGTCTTAGAGAGCTTCATCTTTAGCTCCCCTTCCCTTCCCCAAGGTCAGAAGGTGGGGTTAAAATTTCCAACCCTCTAATCTTCTGGTCTTTTTCTGTGCCCAATCCCATTCTAGGTGATATAGCATGCCACCCTAAATGATCTCATTAGCACAAACAGTGGTATAATCAAAAGAAATTCCTCGTGAATAATAAAAGACACTCTTGTCATTCTGAAACTTCCAAGAGCTTTAGGAGTTCTGTGCCAGGTTTCGGGGACAAAGACTGGTTATATTTCATGTTGTACCCTAGTTATTTACAACTCTATTTTATTTGGTAATTTTATTCAGTTTTATAGCTTGATTTAGTTAAAGAATTCAAATCCAATAAATAGCACCTAAAATTTATTTATAAAATTATTCACTGTGAAACCAATAGTGTGATTTTGCTCTATCTTCCATATCTCTTATATAGCTGTTCTGTTTCCATGGCATGAAGGAAGAAAAGAATAAAAGTTAGCCGGACTGAAATTGCAGTAATGAGAATCTTCCAAATGGCAAGGTATACTGGATTCTCTTTTAATTATTTCATATTTTGTTTACTACTTCTGTGTTATATATAAACACTGCTTCTTATATCATGTACTCTACTTGTTGGATTTCTTTTTAATCTGGTTATAGAACAACCTTGAGTCATATTCTTATGTAGTATGATTAGGTAGTAAACTGCATATGTATATTTCAAAGTATGCTTATTTTTTCTCACGTTTTATTGAGAATTCAACTGAGGACAGAATTCTAGGATCACTGATTTTATTCTCTCAGAGCAGTTAACATCCTTCCATACTACTATCTAGTTATTGGTATTTTAACTGAAGGCAGTCTGGTTTTTATTTATTTATTTATTCACCCTGCAAACATCTGTGTTCTGACTATGTGTTAGGAATTGTTTTAGATGTTGAAAATTCTAAACAATAACTAAACTGTAAAAAAAATTCTGCTTGGGAAATTTTATTAAAAACATTGACCTCTGGGACCTGTGAAGACCAATTGAATCAGAATGTCTGGGAGGATCGCCTGACACTTAGTACTTTGTAAATGTTTTCCATATGACTCTAATTTTCTGCCAGAATTGATGACTATTATAGTGAAGGACAGTGGTCCCCAACCTTTTTGGCATCAGGGACCAGTATTGTGGAAGACAATTTTCCCATGAACTTGGGTGGGAGTGATGCGCAGTCAAAACTCACTGCAATATTAATCTTATTTGCAGCCTCTCCTTAGCACTAGCATCAATGCCTCACCTCCACCTCAGATCATCAGACATTGTA
Organism: Carlito syrichta; assembly: GCF_000164805.1. NCBI lineage: Eukaryota > Metazoa > Chordata > Mammalia > Primates > Tarsiidae > Carlito > Carlito syrichta. Next base: position 59,627 of record NW_007245783.1, on the reverse strand, counting down.
TCCTCATAAGGAGCAGGCAATCTAGATCCCTCACATGTGCAGTTCACAATAGGGTTTGCACTCTTTTAGAGTTTAATGGCGTGACTGATCGGACAGCAGATGGAGCTCAGGTGGTAATGAAAGCAATGGGGAGTGGCTATAAATACAGATGAAGTTTCACTTGCCCACTGCTCACCTCCTACTGTGCAACCAGGTCCCTAACAGGCCACAAACGTATACCAGTCCGTGGTCTGGGGACTGGGGACACCAGATGGAGGATATTGAGCCATTTTGCTCTATCTTCCATATCTCTTATATAGCTGTTCTGTTTCCATGGCACGAAGGAAGAAAAGAATAAAAGTTAGCCATACTCGGTGGCTCAGCCTGTAATCCCACACCTTGGGAGGCTGAGGTGAGTGGATTGCCTGAGCCCGCGGGTTCGAGACCCGCCTGGGCAACTTGATGAGACCTCATCTCTTCAATAAATCAAAAAATTAGCCTGGCGTAATAGCATGTGCCTGTAGTTCCAGCTAATTGGAAGACTGAGGCAGAAGGATCGCCGGAGCACAGCAGGTCGAAGCTGCGGTGGCCGGGAGCAGTCTGGGCGACAGAGTGAGACTCCAATTCAAAAAAGTAAAAAAAGGGTAACAGTTGTTCAGAAAGGAGTTCTTTGATACACTAATGATTACCATTTCTACCATTGGTATTTGTTAATACTGAGCTTGAAGTTTATCTACAACTTTCTTGGGTGAATATCATTATTCACCACTGTCTTCAGCTGCAAATTCTTCTATTCTGATTTAAGAATTTATCTAATTGTGCCAGCTATCTTTGGGACTTTTTCAAAATTTTTGTTCTGTTGATGGCACTCTTTTTGTTATTACTCAGTACAATGAAGACCTCAGTTCATTTGGTGAATGAAACTTTTCCATTGATTCTTCTGCAACAGGTAGTCCACTATATTAACCCGTTCAATCAATATCTGATAAATCAACTTAATCGGTAATTCTTTACTCTAGAGTCAAGAGAAATTTTAAAATGTATCAAAATAATTTTTATCAAACTTCTCTAAAATAAATATTCTATGTTATCTTCTTACTTCTCAATAAATTTATGAGGCATACCCTTCAACAAGCAGTCTATCCTAAAGAAGAAAATACCAGTTATCTAACTCTTCTAAGGTCTTTATATAAGAACCCCAAAACTCAAATTCTAAGAGAATGAATAGATCTGGGAGCTCATTGTTAAGGGAGTAGTAATTAAGGCAGAGCAAAAACATTCTTAGATGGTAATACAGCAGCCAGTTAACATGGTCCCCTCACAGTCTAAAATTCTTTTTTTTTAAAGACATTATTAATTTCTGGATTCCTTTGGGCTCTAAAATCCTAATATATTTTTCTCGCCTATTTTGGAAAGTCCTCCTGGAAATGGCTTGTGGAAATTCCTCTCTAGCCAATGGAAAGTATCAATTTCCCTATTATGCGATTCTTATCAAAATTTCTGTGTATCCTAGGATTTAGCATGAGATGAGAAACTCAATAATCAAGAGTATTCAACCTGCTTCATTAAATCATGGTAATATTTCATTGCATTTAAGGAGTGAAATGGTTCCTTTCCTCCTGTCTTGTGATTTCCATTGTTTGAATTTTTTAATATTCTTAGCAAAAATTGTGTCCATGCTTTTCATTTAATTTTAATACAATAGAGATTTGAATGGTTTTTCAGCATGACTGATCCACTGATTATTTCTACTAGCTGCTTTTCAATTTGCTATGTTCAATAAAAATGTGAGTCTGGCCGGGCTCAGTGGCTCAGCCTGTAATCCTGCAATTTGGGAGGCTGAGGTGAGTGGATTGCCTGAGCCCGCGGGTTCGAGACCCACCTGGGCAACTTGGCGAGACCTCATCTCTACAATAAATCAAAAATTAGCTGGGTGTGGTAGCGCGTGACTGTAATTCCAGCTACTTGGAAGGCTGAGGTGGAGGGATGGCCGGAGCCCAGCAGGTTGAGGCGGCAGTGGCCGGGAGCATCCACTGCACTCCAGTCTGGGTGACAGAGTGAGACTCCAACTCAATAAATAAATAAATAAATAAATAAATAAATATATAAATAAATAAATAAATAAAATTTGAGTCTGTTCTTGATCCATTTCAATGTTAACATGCACTCTTGTGGTTCTCATTTGAAGTCAGTGGAAAAAGCCTTTTACAGAAGAAATGCCTTTGGGAGATAAAATAATTCAAGTCCTTTCTCGATTGAACATAAAAAAGTTGGCACAGCCCAGAAATTTGAGCTATAAAGTCTTCTCTTTCTCTTTTTTTTTTATAAAGAAAGAAAAAACCCTCCAATTACAGTTTTTAACATTTCCAATCAATGTCATGAGCATGGTGTGAATGTCTTGGTGTTACGTTTAAAATAAAAAATTGACATTATTTTGCTATACAAAATAGTAATTTGAAATCATTAACTATCTCCTAACTAAATTTAAGAGTTTATATTTTTCCCCATTTCCTCTTTCAATTACCATCATTAACATTTTGGTTAAGTACTTAGACTTGATTTCAACTGAAAGCATGAATAGGAGCATGCAGAAACTATTTTATTCTGTTGCAGATTTAATTAACTGCAATTTTTAGAAATACTAAGCTATCACTACAACAAGTTTAAGTTTAATTTACTCTCTAAATGAAATGAATGTAATAATCATGTCACTACAATAAACATTAAAAATAAATACAAAAGATATAGAAGATACAAATATAATTCATGCATAATACTAATATTAATTATCATTTACAGTAGGCTATATAGCATGATTCTTTTAAGGTTTGATATGGAATACAAATTATTATATCTGTTATTAACATTTGATATATTATTATTTTTGACTGACTCAGAACATTCCCCGTGCAAAGGGACATTAAGTGACAAAAAAATCTGGAACATTTAAAGCCAAAAGAACCCTAACTGAAAAGGAAATCTGCTTTCTCTGTTGAGCGCTAACTCTCCTTTAAGCAATTTAATATGCCAAACACTCCATCTGTGCTAAATTACTTGCTATTTTGTAATGTCAACATCTGCTTAAAAGAAAATATATGCTTGCATATATTAAAGACTTCCTTTTCTTTTCTTTTTTTTTTTTTTTTTGAGTTGGAGTCTCGCTCTGACACCCAGACTGGAGTGCAGTGGCCGCTCCCGGCCATCGCAGCCTCGCCTGCTGGGCTCCAGCGATCCTTCCACCTCAGCCTTCCAAGCAGCCAGAGTTACAGGTATGCGCTACCATGCCCGGCTGATTTTTTGATTTATTGTAGAGATGAGGTCTCGCTGCCCAGGCGGGTCTCGAACCCGCGGGCTCAGGCAATCCACTCACCTCAGCCTCCCAAAGGCGCAGGATTACAGGCTGAGCCACCGAGCGCGGCAAAGACTTCCTTTTCATACAAGAATGTGAAAGTTCTTTATGTCAATCCACATGTAATTCAGTCTTTATTCTTCCTTGCATTTTCTTCTGAATAATGAAAGCTAGAGTATTAGAACTTCAGAAAACCAAAGTGACAGATCCATGTCATGCAAAACAGTGAAGATACAAGCATTAAATTTAAGTAGTCTTTATACATTTTGTTGTATATGGACTTACGTTTTATGCAAGTAGTCTAGAAATGTCAGTGATCTTTGACTACAAAATTTTATCCTCAACTCAGTTATAATCACAACTTAGTTCAATTTCTTATTTAAATGGAAGAGATCTGCTCACATAACATTAGTATTTTCCCTGTTGAAAAGTCTTCTCTTTCTCATCACAGAAAATCTAAATCTCATTTTCAGTACCAATTATTAAAAATAGTTTGTGAATTTGACCCACCTATAATCCTGCTTTTTCTGTACTTACTATGCAGTTACACTATTTTTTACCTCTGTCAATATGATAAATATACATAGATGATAAATCAAGTAAAACTAAAAGATTTAATGAAAACTAGAAACACATTATATAGAACTCAATTAACCTTAACACCCCTTTTCAGAAACAACTGTACTTAAATGTTATATTCATTTTTAAAGGTACTTTAACTAAAAACTTTTAAGTTTTACTTCCTAATTGTCATATTAGACATCATTTTTACAAATTCCTATTATAATAGGTGATCATTTAGACATTTTATTTCAAGCATCTTTTTTCACCCTCCATTGACCCATATAATTACAACATAAGTTATGGATTAAAACAATTGACAATGCTTACTTTCTTTTTACATATAAACATGGATTGTTATAAATACAAGAATTAGACTATATTTATCTCTTCCTACTAAACAGTTCTATTTCTGACATTAATAGTTATATGTTTTCATTTGTTTAAATTATTTATGTATCAATTGCTATTTTTCTTTTCCAAATACACTAACACATTTATCAAAGCTTAGGAATATTTTTTGGTTTTGGGGTTTTTTTTAAGTTTAAAGATGTGGGGTACAATTAAGGGTTAGGTATACAAATGTTCATTATGCAAGTACCCTTGTTAATGAGGTATGCCCCCTCTTCCCCAGGTAGATTCCCATTACTGCCAATTTTGTTTCCCAGTCCTCCTCCTGGCAATTTCCCACTACTGCCAATCATTCTCTTATAGCATTAAAATAATTGTTCAAGGTCTGCTTATGAGTGAGAACATGTTACACTGAGTTCTTTGCTTCTGTGAAAGATCACACAGTATTTTAGAATCTAAGTCCATCCAGGTTGCTGTGAAGTTCATGATTTTGTTCTTTTTTATGGCTGCATAATATTCCATTACGTATATGTACCACATTTGATTTATCCAGTCCTCTTTTGTGGGCAGCACAGTTGGTTCCATGTTCTTGCTATTGTGAACAATGCTGCGATAAACATACGTGTTCAGGTATCTTTTTTATAGAGTGATTTGAGTTCTTCCAAGTATATTCCCAGTAGGGAGATTGGAGGGTCATATGGAAGGTCAATTTTTAGATCTTTTAGGAATCGCCACACTGTTTTCCACAGAGTCTATGCTAGTTTACACTCCCATCAACAGTATAGAAATGTTCCCTTTTGCTGCATCCTCTCCAGCATCTGTTGTTTTTTGAGTTATTGATGACAGCCATCCTGACTGGTGTTAGGTGGTATCTCAATGTGGTTTTAATTTGCATTTCTTTGATAACTAATGAGGCTGAGCATTTTTTTCATGTATCTGTTGGCTGCTCATATGTTTTCTTTTGAGAACTGTCTGTTCATATCTTTTGCCCACTTTTTAATTGGGCCTTCTCCTTTCTTTCTTTCTTTTTTTTTTAATTTTTTTAATCAATATTTTTTATTATGATATTGTGGGGTACAGTTAAGGGTTAGGTATACAAATATGCTTCATTCCGGCCCCCTGGTTGATAGCAGATGTCTCCCCATTCCCAGACAGATGTTACTACCATTATTCCCATTCCCCTTCCCCTCCCCATAGTTTCCCACCACTGTCAGTTATTTTCTTATGGTAGTTCATTGGATGATCAAGTTCCACTATATGAGTGAGAACATATGATACACAGATCTTTGTTTCTGTGAGAGGTCAATCAGTATTATAGACCCTAGTTCTATCCAGGTTGCTGCAAAAATTCATGATTTTGTTCTTTTTTATGAATGCATAGTATTCCATCATGTATATGTACCACATTTTTTAATCCAGTCCTCTTTTGATGGACAGCATGGTTGGTTCCAGGTCTTGCTATTGTGAACAATGCTGCGATAAATATTCATGCGCAGGTATATTTTTTATAGAGTGATTTGGGTTCTTCAGGGTATATTCCCAGTAGGGGGATTGCAGGGTCATATGGGAGGTTGATGTTTAGCGCTTTTAGGAATCGCCACACTGCTTTCCACAGAGGTTGCACTAGTTTACACTCCCAGCAACAGTGTAGAAGTGTTCCCTTTATACCACACCCTCTCCAACAACTGTTATTTTTTGTTATTGATAATTGCCTTTCTGACTGGAGTTAGGTGGTATCTCAGTGTGGTTTTGATTTGCATCTCCCTGATGATTAGTGAGGTTGAGCATTTCTTTATGTGTCTGTTGGCTGCTCGATGTCTTCCTTTGTGAAGTGTCTGTTCACATCTTTTGCCCATTTTATAATGGAGTTGTTTGTTTTTTTTTCCTTTTCAGCACGTTTGAGTGAGTTCCTTGTAGATCCAAGATGTTAAGCCTTTGTCAGACCTGGAGCTGGCAAATACTTTTTCCCAGTCTGTAGGCTGTCTCCCTGCTCTCTTGATGGTTTCTTTGGCTTTGCAGAAGCTTGTCAGTTTAATGAGGTCTCACTTGTCTGTCTTATCCTTTATGGCCTGTGGGTTTCAAGTTTTGTTCAGGAATTGGATGCCAGTTCCAATTTCCATGAGGGTATGTCCTTCATTTTCTAAGGTTCTTATGGTCTGAGGTTTTATATTTAGGTCTCTGATCCATTTGGAGTTAATTTTTGTGCATGGGAATAGATAGGGGTCCTGTTTCAATCTTCTGCATGTGGTCAGCCTGTTTTCCCAGCATCATTTACTGAATAGGTTCTCCTCTCCACAGTGGTAGGTGGTGGAGGCTTTGTTGAAGATGAGTTGATTGAGAAATTGAGGTTTTGATTCTGGAATCTCAATTCTATTCCATTGATCTATATGCCTGTTCCTATACCAATACCAAGCTGTTTTGATGATTGTAGCTTTATAGTAAAGTTTGAAGTCTGGTAATGTGATACCACCTGTTTTGTTTTTTTTGCTGAGGATTGTTCTGCCTATTCTTGGTTGTTTGTGTTTCCATATGAATTGCTGTGTTGTTTTTTCTAGGTCTGAGAAGAATGTTGCTGGTAATTTGATAGGTATTGCATTGAATCTGTAGATTACCTTAGGTGAGATGGACATCTTCACAATGTTGATTCTTCCAATCCATGAGCATGGGATATTTTTCCACTTGTTTGTGTCATCTTTGATTTCTTTGAGCAGAGTTTTGTAGTTTTCATTGTAAAGGTGTTTCATGTCTCTGGTTAGGAAGATGCCAAGGTATTTAATTTTTTTATGGCTATTGTGAATGGAATTGTGCTTTTTATTTGGGTTTCTGTTTGTTTATTATTGGTGTAAAAAATGTGATTGTCTTTTGCACATTTATTTTATATCCTGAGACTTTGCCAAAGGCCTTTATCAGTGTAAGGAGGTTTTTGACAGATTCTCTTGGGTTTTCAAGGTACATGATCATGTCATCTGCAAAGAGAGATAACTTGACTTCCTCTTTTCCTATTTGGAAAATAGGATTGCCTTCTCTTTTCTGATTGTTCTAGCCACAACTTCCAACACTATATTGAACAGGAGGGGTGAGAGTGGGCATCCTTGTCTTGTTCCAGTTTTCAGGGGAAATGGTTCCAGTTTTTGTCCGTTTAGGAGCATGCTGGCTGTGGGTTTCTCGTAGATGGCTTTTACTACTTTGAGGTATGTCCCCCGTATGCCTAGATGTTCGAGGGTTTTTATCAAGAAGGGGTGCTGGATTTTATCAAAGTCTTTTTCTGCATCTAATGATATAATCATATGGTTTTTGTTTTGACGTGTGTTGATGTATTGAATCTGTTGGCTGCTCGTATGTCTTCTTTTGAGAACTGTCTGTTCATATCTTTTGCCCACTTTTTAATTGGGCTTTTCTTTTTTTCCTTTTTTTTTTTTTCCAGTACTTTTGAGTTCCTTGTAGGTCCTAGATGTTAGGCTTTTCTCAAACATACAGTTGGCAAATAATTTTTTCCAGTCTGTGAACTGTCTCCCTGCTGTCTTGATGGTTTCTTTGACTTTGCAGAAGCTTGTCAGTTTGATGAGGTCCCACTTGTCTATCTTATACCTTATGGCATGGGCACTTGGGGTTTTAATCAGGAATTGGTTGCCAGTTCCAATTTCCATAAGGGTATCACTGGCATTTTCTAAGGTTCTTATAGTTTGAGGTTTTACTTTTAGGTCTCTGAACCATTTAGAGTTGATTTTTGCATGGTGATAGGTAGGGATCTTGTTTTAAACTTCTGCATGTGGTCAGTCAGTTTTCCCAGCACCTTTTACTGAATAGATTTTTCTCTCCCCACTCAGTGGTGGAGGCTTTGTCGAATATGAGTTGGTTGAGAAATTGAGGTTTTACTTCTGGTATCTTTACCTTGTTCCATTGTCTATATGTCTGCTCTTGTACCAATACCAGGCTGTTTTTATTATTGTGGCTTTATAATAGAGTTTAAAGTCTGAGAGTGTGATACCTCCTGCTTTTTTTTTTTTTTTTTTTCCTTCTTCTGAGGATTGTATTGGCAATTAATGGTCATTTATGTTTTCATATGAATTCCTGTATTGTAGTTTCCAGGTCTTAGAATGCTGCTGGAAATTTAATGGGTATTGCATTAAATCTGTAGATAGCCTTGGGTAGGATGAACATTTAACAATGTTGATTCTTCCAATCCTTGAGCATGGAATATTTTTCCATTTGTTTGTGTCATCTTTGATTTCTTTGAGCAGTGTTTCATATTTTCCATTGTTAAGTTCCTTCATACCTCTGGTTAGGAAGATGCCAAGGTATTTGATTTTATTTCTGGCTATTGTGAATGGAACTGTGTTTTTTATTTGGGTTTCTGTTGGTTTGCTGTTAGTGTATAGAAATGTGACTGTCTTTTGCACATTGATTTTATACCCTGAGACTTTTGCCAAAGTCATTTATCAGTGCAAAAATGTTTTTGACAGATTCCCTTGGGTCTTCAAGGTATAGAATCATGTTATCTGCACAGGGGGATAACTTGACTTCCTCTTTTTCTATTTGGATACTTCTGAGTTCCTTCTCTTGTCTGATTGCTCTAGTTAGGACTTTCAAAAGTATGTTGAAAGGGAGGGGTAAGAGTGGGCATCCTTCTCTTGTTCTGGTTTTCAGGGGAAATAGTTCCAAATTCTGTCTGTGGGTTTCTCATAGATGACTTCTACCATTTTGAGGTATGTTCCATTTATGCTTAGATGTTCGAGGGTTTTTATCAAGTAGCAATGCTGGATTTTATAAAAAGATTCTTCTTCATCTAATGATATAATCATGTGGTTTTTGTTTTTACATCTGTTGATGTATTTAATTATGTTTATGGTCTTATGAATGTTAAACCAGCCCTGCATTCCGGGTATGAAGCTTACTTGGTCATGGTGAATGATTCTTGGGATGTGATGTTAACGTTATAAAATGACTTGGAAGGCATTCTGTGTTCCTCAATTGCCTGGAATGCTTTCAGTAGGATTGGTATCAGTTCCTCTGTATGTTTTGTCGAATTCTGCTGGAAAGCCATCTGGTCCAGGGCTGTTTTTTGTAGGTAATTTTCTTATTAAATAGTCAATTTCCTGCATTGATATTGGTCTGTTTAGGGTCTCGATTGCTTCTTGTATCAACTTGGGGAAGTTATGTGATGTCAGAAATTCCTCCACTTTAGATTATCAAGTTTGTTTCCACATAGGTGTATATAGTAATCTCTGATAAACTTTTATATATCTTCAGGCTCAGTTGTGACTTGAACTTTTGTGTTTATGATTGTGTTTCTTTGGACTTTTTCTCTCTTTTTTTTGGTCAGTCTAGCAAGTGGACCATCAATCTTGTTTATCCTTTCAAAGAACCAGCTTTTTGTTTCATTTTTTTGTGTGTGTTATCTTTTTGTCTTCTATTTCTCTGATTTGGGTTTTTATTTTGGTGATCTGGATTCTTCTTCTGAAGTTAGGGTCTTGGTGGTCTTACTTTTCCAGTGATCTGTTAGGCTGTTAACTTGTGATCTTTCCATTTTGTTCATATGTGTTTGTAGAGGTATGAATTACCCTCTTAGTACTGTTTTCATGGCATCTGAGAGGTTTTGGAAAGATGTTTCTTCATTTTCATTTGTTTAGAGGTATCTTTTAATCTCTGTTTTGATTTCCATGTTGACCCAGAAGTTGCTTATCATTATTCTGTTTAGTGTCCATGTCTTTGAGGGTTATTGGGGAGCTTTGTTGGTGTTGCTATTTAGTGTTGTTCCACTGTGGTCTGAGAAGGTGCATGGCAGGGTTTCCACCTTGTGAGATTTGTTTATGCTTGATATGAATGAGGATATGGCCTACCTTAGAATACGTTGCATATGGTGATGAGTAGAATGTATGGTCTGTAGTTGTTGCATGGATTATTCTGAAAGTATCCATTAAGTCCATTTGCTCAAGCATCACATTGATGTTCTGTATCTTCTTGTTGATTTTGTGTCCTTATGATCTTAAGTCACCATCTATGATAGTGTTAGAGTCAATATATTTTTTATGTTTACCTAGAAGCTGCTTTATGAAAGTCGGCACTCCTATGTTGGGTGCATATATGTTTAGGATGGATAGTTCTTGTTGATGAATTGAACCCTTTATCATTATGTAGTGACCTTCTGTATCTTTTAAAATTTTTTTGATCGCTTAAAGAGTGTTTTTCTGATGTTAAGATTGTGACTCCTGCTTTCTTTTGTCTTCCATTCACCTGAAATTTTGTTTCCCATCCTCTTACTTTGAGTCTGGGAGTGTTCTTTCTGGTGAGATGAGTTTCCTGGAGACAACATATTGCTGCCTCATGATATTATACCCATTTTGCCATTCTATGTCTTTTCAGTGGTGCATTTAATCCATTCACATTCAGGCTAATTATTGAAATGTGAGTGCTTATCCTTGTCATGAGGTTCTTACAGAGTTTGCTGTTGTTACTGTTTTTTTTTAATTTGGCTTGATTCATGTTTTCAATCTTTTTCCTGTATTCTTGTGATGGGTATTGTCATTCTTCTTTTCTTTTTTCTGTGTTTAATAATTTCTTAAGTCTTCTTGTAGAGTTGGTCTGGAGGCAGCATAATTTCTTAGGAATCAAATGTCTGGCAAAGTTTTTAATTCTCCATCACAGATGAAGCTTAACTTAGTTGGGTAGGTAATTCTTGGTTTAAATTGTTTGTCTTTAAGACCTTTGAAGATTAGGCTCCAAGCTCTCCTCACCTGAAGTGTTTCTGTGGATTAGTCTGCTGCTGTTCTAATTGGTCTCCACTGTAGGTAGTCTGACCTTTTTCTCTTGCTGCCTTTAGGATTTTTTATTTTATACCTACTCTGTGTAGGTGAATTACTATGTGTCTAGGAGTTGGTCTACTTAATTGTCATCTTGCAAGGGTTTTCTTAATCTCTTGTGTTTGAATGATCATGTCACTGATGAGATGAGGGAAGTTTACTTGGATAATTTCATGGAATGTTTGTTCCAGGGTGGTCTCTGTCTCTCTTTCTGCCTCAGGAAGTTCAATTAATCTTAGGTTTGGCCTCTTGAAATAATCGTTCATCTCTTGAAGGATTTGCTGTGTTTTTTTAAGCTTTTTTTCTTTTCTTTCTTTCTTTCTTTTTTTTTTTGACAGTTTGGGTTAGTTCCATATTTTGGTTCTCAAGCTTTAGATTCTTCTTGTTGGCTAATTCTGCTTTCTATACTTATCAGTTTTTTATTTCCTTCACTATATTCTTTATTGCTGTTATCTCAGTTATCAACCTCTTCATTCTTTCCTCTTGCCTCTTCTTGATTCTATTTACTCTCTCTATTAATGTCTTAATATCTGAGTTTGTGGTTTGAGACCATTATTTTGATGTTCAGGGATGGTGGGAGACATAGCTTTTACTTCTGTTTGCTCAATCTCTTATTCTTCCTTATGTGGATCCTCTGGCTTTCTTCAGTTCTGAAGCTGGACTGTGGTAAGGAGGCAGTACTTTTTGAAGGTTTGAGATTTAATTGAGGGGGGAGCTGTAATTCAAAATCTATGTGCAGATCCTAGAAACCACTGACAGGTGTGTAGGCCCCCTGGAACCCATTTCCCACTGCCTTATAATCTGTCCATGCAATGATGGCATAGGTTTGCTCCCTGAAAGCAAAATGAGGTAAGAAAAAGGAAGAGAATGGAAAAAGGAAGCAGGGGTTGGGCGGTGAGAGGAAAGAGGAGAGAAAGGAGTAAGAGGAAAAACAGATTGACATACCAACTAACAAATGAAAAGAGATGCAAAGAAAGACAGAAAAGAGTAAAAAAATCTAAAATATACAATCATACAAACACAAAAACTGAGAAAAATCCCCCCATGATGTACTCTCCCTCAAAAATATAAATTATTTTTAAAATATTTAAATAACAGAAATGAAGCAAGTATGAAAATGTTATCAATAAGTGAAATAAAGAAAAAACAAACAAACAAAAAACAAACAAACAAAAAATGAGCAAAACAAACGGACCAAAAAAAAAAACCCTCACTCTGAGGTGGTTCCTTTAAGTCCAACTTTTCTTCAGCTCCTATCTCCAGTGCCTCACCTCTGCTCTCAGTGCAGGTTGATAGGATTGCTCTCAGTGTGGTTCAGATGCCTCATGCCTACTGCAGGAGGAGGGTGGATCAGATCTGGACTCATCTGGCTTGCTGCCTGTCAAGTCTGCCACTCAGATCTGACCTGTCTGTGTCTGATCCAGTGTGAGAGAAGGGCAACTGTCTCTCTGAGTTTGATGAGATTACCTTAGGTCCCATGTTGGAGGCAGGGTGGAGCTGGGCAGGGCAATGCAGGTCTCTACCTGGTCCCAGTATAGAGAAAATGGCTGCGGTCTGCATTTCTTCACAAGGGAAGAGCCTCCCCTCCAGCTCTCCCAGATCTTCTCTCTCGGATCAGATCTGGGCTCCAATCTCTTTGCTGTTGGACCAGGTGCCAGGTGATGAGAACCAGCTGAATTTGGCAAGATCTTTTCAGTAGAGTTCTGAGAAGGGCAGATGAGCCTGTGCACCAGCAGCTCCAATCTCCGTCGGTGGGGGATTGCAGTCACCTCCAATGGAGTGCCCTGGGTGCATGGACCCAGTTTCCCCTCAGACGGACTTTCATTCACCCACCAGCACATGCCTACTCCTTGCAGAGTCTTTATGGACGCAGACTATTGCGGAGACTCTCACAGTATGACCTGTGAGACTCTCACAATATTCCTGAATATTGTTTAAAAATGTTCCACTAGCCGGGCTCGGTGGCTCAGCCTGTAATCCCGCGCCTTTGGGAGGCTGAGGTGAGTGGATTGCCTGAGCCCGCGGGTTCGAGACCCGCCTGGGG
>NW_007245783.1:0-46508 GCF_000164805.1 Carlito syrichta | reverse complement strand
AATTAGCCGGTGTGGTAGCGCGCGCCTGTAATTCTGGCTACTCGGAAGGCTGAGGAGGAAGGATCGCCGGAGCCCAGAAGGTCGAGGCTGCGGTGGCCGGGAGCAGCCACTGCACTCCAGTCTGGGTGACAGAGTGGGACTCCAACTCAAAAAAAAAAAAAAAAAGTTCCAGTATATATTGATAATATATAAATTGCACCTTTAGAGTTAGCATGTTGTATTTAATGGTTATCCACTGCAACTGATGCTTAACTGTCATCTTGGAGATTTTCTTCTCTTCTGAAATAATGAAGCAATGGAACTGGATAGATCACCTGTCCATCTGCTATACTTTTTTGGGTCACTCCTTATTTTGGTGAAGAACATCCTTTGATAGCTTCCTAAGTGATTAGAAATTAAAAATATAGAATTAGGAGACACCAAGGACAGTAAAAGGGGGAGAAAGGGAGCGGGGTTAGGATTCAGAAATTATGTATTAGGTACAATGTTTACAATCTGGGGAAGGGTCGCCTAAAGCCTATCTTCACCAGTATGCAACATTTTTGTGTAAGAAACATGCAGATGTACCTCCTGAGTCTAAAATAAAATAATTATTTTTAAAAATGCTTGTGCTGGGCATGGTGCCTCACACCTGTAATTCCAGCACTTTGGGAGGCAGAAGCGAGAGGATTGCCTGAGCCCACAGGGTCGAGACCAGTCCGGGCAACATGACAAGATCTCATCCCTACAATAAATAAAAAATTAGCTGGGCACAGTGGCATGTGCCTGTGTTTCCAGCTACTTGGAAGGCTAATGTGGAAGGATTGCTTGAGCCCAGCAGGTTGAGAGGCTGTGGTGGCCATGAGTGTGCTACTGGACTCCAGCCTGGGTGACAGAGTGAGACTGTAATTCAAAATCTAACTTACTTGTGAGTCCTCTCTTATGTAAGGAAAAATGTCAAATATTACTGAGAGTTCTCTTAGTAGAGAGCTAGGAAATGTCTAGCACAGGGGTTCCCAACCCCTGAGCCACAAACCAGTACCCATCCATGGCCTGTGGGCCACACAGTAGGAGGTGAGTGGTGGGCAAGTGAGCCAAGTTTCATCTGTATTTACAGTGCTCCCATTGCTTGCATTACCACCTGGGCTCTGCTCCTGTCAGATTAGCCATGGCATTAAATTCTCATAAAAGCACCAACCTTATTGTGAAATGCACATGTGAGGGATCTAGGCTGCAGTGCTCCTTATGCGAATCTAATGCCTGATGATCTGAGATGGAGTTGAGGGAGTGACATTAGCACTGGGGAGCAGCTACAAATGCAGATTAACATTGACAATGAGGCTTGATTGCTCAGAGACCATAATAAATCAATTCCTTGCAGACTCATATCAAAACCCTATCAGTGAGTGGCAAGTAAACTGATGTACTTCAATTTTACATCCAGTAGCAGCCTTTAACTCGGAATCTGACACTTATTTTGGCTCATGGGTGGTCCACCCATTATTTTATTTACCATTTCTGTCTGTCTCTTTTTTTTTTGTAATGGTGAGTTGCATAATTATTTCACTATATGTTGCAATGTAATAAGAATAGAGATAAAGTGTACAATAACTGTTAATGTCCTTAAAATATCCCGAAACAATTCTCCCCACCCTAGTCCATAGAAAAATTGTCTTCCACAGAACTAGCCCCTGATGTCAAAAAGGTTGGGGACTGCTGCTCTAGCAAACTGTTCAGGAATTGCCTGAGCTAGAAGAGTGTGTGCTGTCTTGAAAGTCTTTCTATTGACTAACCTATTTAATAATCTCGTAGAAGCAGAAATCAAGTTGTAGAAAACCAATAGTCATTCAAATGATCTTTTCCATAGCAATGCAAATGAGTTTGTCTAGTGGGGAGAGATAGAGTTGAATCCTTCCTTGAAGAAAAAGTGATCCCAAACATTACTGCACAGTGCTCCATTGGATAACAATTTTGCTTATTATGCAAATAATATTTTGATATTATACAAAAAATTTATATATTCATATTCCCCTTTGAACTATTTTTAAACATATAAAATTAAATTAAATCTTTGCCTTATTTTATATATTCGTAAAAGTTTCATTTTAATATTATACTTATTTATATTATTTAATATTCATATTTGAAAATGTTTTGTTATAGTCTCCCACTAGGTTGATAGCTAAGCAAAGTAGAATATTTTAGGTTGCAAATCATTTTCTTTCAATATTTTGAAAGCATGATCTCTCACTGATTTCTAGTAGCTTAGAAACCTTATATCTTTCTCATTTATTTGCCTTTGTATATGCTCTTAATTTTCTCTTTCTCTCTCGAGCTTTTAAAGTCTTCTGTTTTTTTACCCAGTGTAAATTTTCAGAATCACTATGTACTCAGTAGTTTTCTCAATCTGGAAATTCAGATTTTTTCAGAAATATTCCTTTGTTTCTTTGAGGCAGCATAGAGTAATGGTTATAAGTGTCAGCATTAACATTAGATGGCTTGTTATTTTTATTTTCAAAATGCCTGCATTTATATGCTAGTTTCCAGAAATTATTTCCTTTAATCTGATTTTCTTTCTTCATGGCATACTCCTTTTGTGATAGAAATACATTGTCTACAGATATGACTAGAATGATAATTGAAAAAAAGGGGATACAAAGACTCAGTGGCAAGAGAAAGATTGTAATTTATATGATATGTAAAAATGTTCATTTTAGCTACTGTATCTGGGAAGAGAAGCACTGAAAAACAAGGATGTAGAGATAACATATGGCCAGGTATTGACTGAGTCATCCTCCCTGTTATGTTATTATCCTTATGGTTTCTCTGTCGACTTATCATGGCTTGTTGCTTCAACACAATTTCATTTTATCATATTTTCCTTTCTTAAAACGTAGTACTAAAAATTTATTTTCTGCTTCTTCAAACTCAAATTTGTTTCTGGTATGCATATTCTAGCCTCCAATCAATGTTTTCTATTTGAAAATAAACTGTCTCTTTCTTCCATCCCCACTCTGCAACCCAGTTTTCTGTTCTCTGACATTTACTGAGTACTCTAAGCACATACACCAGTTTTGTGTGTGTCACTAATGATGTGATCAGGCAAGCTACTTTAACTCCCTGGGCTCATTTTCAACATTCTTGAAATGTGGATTGTAATTCTCACCTTACAAGATTGTAAGTAGTATCATATGAGTTAATGGGCATTACATAAACACATGATTAAAATTACCCTGGATGCTGCATACTTTTTAGCAAAGATTGAATAATCAATTGGATTTTCATGAATGTCACTTTAATGAAAATACAGAGTCCGGAATGAGGATCCATTTTGAAATACATTTAGAAAATTATGGTTCCATTAACACAGAGTGCTCAAATCCTATAAAGATCATTTCTGTCCCTTGAAAATGCACACCAATAGCAGGAACCCAACATGTAAGAGCTGTCAAGACCCTTAGAAATTATTTTGCATAATCTCTCCTTTTATTAAAGTTTTGTTCTATACTGTGTAATTTAGCAACTAATTATATACTGTATGCATTTTTCTCTGGATTCAATTGTATGTCAATTTCATTTTTTAATTCTTTAAAGGCAGAAGTCTAATTTTTATTATTCTATTCTTCAGAGTGTTTTGCAGGACATTTGATGAGCACATTTAGTTAGTATTTATTAATTAGGTGACAAATATTCATTTGAAATTAATTTTTAACATCTACTGTTTTTCTCTTTTTAAGGGCAGAAAAATGTTTATCTATACCCTAAGGTGTGGAATATTTCTGTAGATAGGGGAAGATCAGTCTGGTTTTAGTGAAAAATATTTGTAAGTCATTCAGTTCAAAGAAAAATACTGTATTATCTTTGGGGGGGATAGCAGAACAGAAAAAGAAATTTTTTGTCTCTTCAAGGTAAGATTGACGGTTTAGTGGTGTCCAGCAGAGAGATAAACTTATTAGCATCATCTGCAACAGAGTTGGAAGCAAGTACTCATGAGGCCTAGCAGAAAGAAAGTGTGGGACCTGTTCTAGGTACTTATCATTCCAGGAAACTCTTAGAAAAACATTGCTTTTTAGCTTGAGGTTTTACTCATATTATGATAACATGAACATATTCATTTAAAATTGTTTGCAAGCATGATTGCAAAGACTGAATAATGTCCCACAGAGTACAATATTACCATTCATATTTTTCATAAAAAATACTTTATAATTATGTCATTGATTATGTTATGAGGTAAACATTTGTGAAGTTTGGGGTTCCCAATACATATATTAATTGAATGGCTTTCTCTAAAATCACATTATTTCAATTTTCTTTTCTCTAACATATATGGAAATATCCATTTCTTTGCAAGTTCACCAATATTTAGCATTAGATATACATTTGCACTCATCATAGAAGTGAAAAATAAACCTTTGCCTTGATGACAAAATTTGATAAAACAATATGATAAGTCTAATCATAAGAAGATAATGAGGAAAAAAGGGGAAAAATATCATCCGATGACAAGGCAGAGACTGGAGTTATGCAGCTGCAAAGAATGTCAATGGTTACCAGCAACATCAGAAGCACCCTCTCTCCTAGAGCCTTGAAAGCATATGCTCCTGCTGATGTCATGATCTTAGACTCCATAACCGTGAGATAACAAATTTCTGTTGTTTAAAGCCATCCACTCGGTTGTGCTTTGTGAAGGAAGCTCTAGCAAACTAACAGTAATGTTTTGATTGAGTTTTAAAAGTTTTCTTTAAAAAAGATGTGATCTTATAGGGTATTTTTTCTTCTTGTGACTCTAGAATGTCAAAATAGCTTTCTGTTCAAAACAAAAAAAACAAGCCCGGAAAAGGTCCCTTACCAGAAGCTGAACACTCCTGGACTTTGATCTTGGACTTTCTAGCTTCCAGAAGTATGAGAAAAGAAATATATGTTATTTAAGTTGCCCTGTCTGATATTTTGTTATGGCAGCCCTGGTTTCTACAAGGTCTCCAGATTTTGACATGACACAACATAGGCTCTTCCCTGAGTGTCCAGTTTTTAGCCCACCCTGTACATCTGGGATTTGCCAGCCTTTGTAATCAATATTGTAGAATAAACTTCTTTCTCTATGTATACACATATTATTGATCTTATTTCTCTGGAGAGCCCCAATTAACACAATGTGGTACAAATAGAGGTAGGAAGAGATTGGAGTTATGCAGCTGCACAACTAAAAAGTCACTGAGATCCTTATGAAAATACTGAATTTCATGTTAAGAAGCTCAGTATTTGCTCTGGAGAATTCTTTTCCACCATTTAGATTTTTACTTTTTTTTTTTTTTTTTTTTTACTAAAAACAGATCACTTACTACTCCCAAATATCTTATATATATGACTACGTGTAGTATTCTGCATACTTTTGCCCCTACTTGAATTTTATTTTTCTAAGAGTATTCACACAATCATTAAATCTCCTTAAAATAGTAACTTTTTCTACTACTTTTGATGAACTCTCTAGAAGAAGCATTTTTTTAATGTGATTAATCATGTAGTCTTCTGTTCTCCCTCTCTCCCCTTCTCTCTCACCCCCACTTTCTGTATTTATCTCTAATTTCCACTATAGATTATATTAATTTTGTAAGGTGCCAAATTTTATTTTCTTTGTATCTTAAATATTTAGAGAATGATTCAACCACTCAGTGGTTCTTGAACTGTGATAATGACAAGCTCTAATTTAAACTTCAAGACCAAATTCAATTAGCTTCCACTGTAATTACAGTTATTTGACTTTGGTGTATAGGAAGGGTTGGTATTCGAAGAGAGTAAAGGTAGAATGATCAGTTAGGAATCCAAGAGATAAGTGCAGGTAAGAGTTACTCAAAGTTTAAATAAACCAAACAGCAGCAAAGAAAATGGAAAAGGTAAGAGGACTGTTCTGAAGTTGGTGTAATGACTTTGCAACAAATTAATTGTGGGATAAAAGTTTAAAGTAGGAATCAGGCCAAGAAAATTTTGTGCTTAAGTGACTTTATGTCTTTATAAATGCTATTCCTTCAGAAAGGAAAAACTCTTTCTTTTTCTATAGCCCTTTTAGGTGACAAACTAACTTCAAGATCAAATTCAGTGGTCTTCTCTTCAAAGACCACCTAGTTTGAGTACTGAAACATCTTCTAACACTTCATATTGATTTTCTGTTAGACTTATATGTATTTTCTTTTTATAACATATTCATGGCATTTATCATTTAGCATTACATGTCTACTTAATTGTCAAAGTACCCCTTAAGGAAAAAACCCAAATTTCATTTGTTTTTTGCATCCTCCATAATATCTTGGCTCCAGACATAAAATAATAGAATAAAATAAGATAAACTAATGTGAAAATCATTAAAGATGCAAAATGCTGTATGAGAGAATGAATAATTTACATAAAGTAAATAACTTAGGAGTAAGAACTAATTTGGTAGGAATTTTCACTCCAGGTTTATTTTGTTGAGTTTTACATGGTGATAAGTTAGAAAGTATGAATGTCAAGGTATAATGTTGAACTTAAACATTTCACAATCATAGAACAATAAAAAGGTCTGGAATTTTAGATCAATATTGTTTCTGGAGGCATTATTTTTAGTATACTTTTTTACTGAAGTAATAATTGAAGCAGATAAGAATGCAATTACCACAGAAAGAAGAGTTGTATGATCAAGAAGACAGTCTTGATCAATACCTATATTGAGAGTGTTAAAGATGGAAATGCACTAGCTATAATAAGGAAGTTTGGAGATTCAGAATCAAGTAACCCAAAGGAAGTAGAGAGAAAATGTTAATCATACAATTTTACCCGGAAAAAAATTCACTCTAAATTTATAACTTATGGGTCAGTGGTAATCTTTGAAAAAAACAAACAAAAAACTGGTAAAGTGATAATACTGTATTTTCTCTTTCTTAAAACTTTCCAGTTTTTGTTTTATTTTGTTTTTTCTTTTCAGTTGGAGTCTCACTCTGTAGCCCAGACTGGAGTGCAGTGGCTGCTCCCGGCCACCACAGCCTCGACCTGCTGGGCTCTGGCAATTTTTCTGCCTCAGCCTTCCGAGTAGCTGGAACTACAGGTGTGCACTAACACGCCCGGCTAATTTTTTGATTTATTGTAGAGATGAGGTCTCGCCAAGTTGCCCAGGCGGGTCTTGAACCCGTGGGCTCAGGCAATCCACTCACCTCAGCCTCCCAAAGCGTGGGATTACAGGCTGAGCCACCGAGCCCGGCAAAATTTTCTAAATCAAATTACTTTTCATTGGAAAAATAACAGGATCATATAGGAAATACAGTATACAAAAAAGTAAGAAAATACCTCTTACCTTGTACACTGATATGTTCAATATTTCTGACTCCATTTACTTAATATCTTGATATGTTCAATATTTCTGACTCCATTTACTTAATATCTTGATTTCTCCTATTCTCCAAATTATTCAAAACACATTGTGGCACCAGACCCTACTGTGATTCCCCAATGATTTCTGCCTCCTGGCATTTATACTTGTGCAATTCCCTTCTCTTGAATGTGGGCAGAACCAGTGACTTCCCTATAACAAATAGAATACAATAAAAGTGAGAGAATGTTTGTTACTCCCATAATTCACTTATATAGAATAAGAAACTTGATGAAGTGTCACTCTTGCAATTGCATTATTATATAATACTCAGACTAGAGCTACAGACTGTCTTTGAAACCATGTTGGAGAAGACCACAAAACAAGAAACTATGAGTGACCTCTAAGAACTGTGAGTGGTTTCTAAAACCTGAGTGGCATCTTAAAACTGTGGGCAGCCTCTAGGATCTAAGACATCCTCCAGCTAATAGCAGAATGCCAGGGCCATCAGTCATGCAGAAAAGAGGAAATAAATTCTGCCATCACCCAGAATGAGCTTGGAAGTGAATTCTTTTCAAGTTGAATCGAATATGAGAATGCAGCCCAGCTGACATCTTGATTTCAGCATTTTTCCTTAGTATTAATTCATTTAAAGACTGACAGATAAAAATTGTATGTATTTATTATGTACAACATGGTGTTTGACGTATACAGTGATGTGACATAGAATGAGATTTTGGTCAACGATGGATGGCATATATGATGGTGGTTCCACAGATCATAATGGAGCTGAACAATTCTTATAGCCTAAAAAACATCTTAGCCATTGTAGTATAGTAGATGAATGCATTACTCACACCTTTATGGTGCACTGGTATAAACAGATTACTGAGCTGCCAATCCTATTAATGTACAGCACAATACTTAACACTTGAAAATAATAGTAAACAAATATGTTACTAGGTTATATATTTACTATACTGTTCTTTTTATCTATATTATAGACTATACACCTTCTGCTTATTAAAAACATAGTTAACTGTAAAACAGCTTCATGCAACTCCTTTAGAAGATCTTCCAGAAGAAGACATTGTTGTCATAGGAAAAACAGCTCCATGGTTGTTGCCCCTGAAGACGTTCCAGTGGGACAAAATGTGTTAGTAGAAGACAGTGATATTGATGATCCTGACAGTTACATTAGACTTATGTATTGTCTATGTCTTTAATTCAAAAGTTCAAAAAAGTAGAAGTAAAAATTTTAAAAATGTAAAAAAGCTTATAGAACAAGGGTATAAAGAAAGAAAATATTTTTATACAGCTGAACAATGTGTTTGTTTTGTAAGCCATTAAAATAATTTGATTATTATTTGTTATTAATTTGATGCAGGAAGTTTTAAAAAAGGGAAAATACAAAAGAGTCAAAGCTTTAAAAATTTCATAAAGTAAAAAATGTACAGTAAATGAAGGTTAATTTATTGTTAAATAAATACATTTTAAGTATAAATTTAGTCACCTAAGTATACAGTGGTTATAAAGTCTTCAATCATGTACAGTGATGTCCTAAGCCATCACAGTCACTCACCACTCATTCACTGACTAAACCAGAGCAACTTCCTGTCCTGCAAGTTCCATTTATGTTAAGTATCCTATGCAGGTGTATCATTTTAAATCTTTTACACCATATTTTTACTGTACCCTTTCTATGTTTAGATACACAAAAACTTAGCATTGTGTTACAGTTGCCTACATTTTTTAGTACAGTAATCTGCAGTACAGATTTGTAGCCTAGGAGCAATGAGCTATACCATATAGCCTGGCGTGTAGTAGGCTGCACCATCTAGGTTTGTGTGAGTACATTCTATGATGTTCACACAATGACAATATTGCCTAACTACACATTTACCAGAATGTATACCTGTTGTTAAGTGACCATGACTGTATGTACATTGTGGAATGAGTAACTCTATACACTTCTCCTTATAGTCATCATATTTATAGTGAGAACACTTGACATCCTCTCTCTTAATATTTTTCAAGATGCACTATATTGTCGTTAACTACAATCACCATGCTGTACCTGTAGCCTTCAATGCCCAAAACTGAGAGCCCAGTTAAGCTGTGCTAAGATTCCTGCCCCTACATTTTACTCATGGGTAAGAGAATAAAGCTCCCTGATAGATAGACTTAAAGGAACCACAAAATGTAAAAACTCTTATTTTGTAATTTACACCATGAGTGCTACAAGTTTGTTGTGTGTCTATCGATTTATATTACATTACATTACATACATTAATTATATTTTACATTTTCATAATCTTAGTTCATAATCTGTAGGATTATATTATGCCATGGAAGAGGATGAGTATTTTGAAATTAGCAAATTGTCTTTTACTTTAAAGTAATATTTTATGATGCTATATAATCTGTTTCTTATTTAAAGCTAAATTGTTTTCTTGCTATTTGAGGCTTCTTTGTGTTAGTTCATCAAATGTAAGTATTCATTTAAAACCTTTGTGTGAGATTTTTATTTTATAAGCTTTTGTCAGATTGATGAAAGAGGTAAATAAAAATAAAAATAGCTGAAAGATGTTGGATTAAATTTAATTTTTATGGAAGAATATGGAATTTAAGAAAAACTACTAGAATTATGAGAGATATGAAATAAAAAGTAATAAATTTCTATTATACTTTTCAATGTGATGAGTATGTTAGTACGAATGAAGTAAGAAATGAATGTGAAAAAGGCAATATATGACAGCTCCTCCTACTTACAAGAAAAAAAAGAGAAAGATGTTTGTCAGTAACAACTATGTTATTATAAAGTCTTTCAGTACAAAGATTGATTTTGAAGCATTTTTTCCAACATCAAAATGCTTTACTCTACTACTTAATTTCACTAAAATTATACAGCTGTCACAAAGTCATGGTTTGTGAACTGTAGTAACATGTGCTAAGAGTATAATGTCATTTATGTGCCATTAGCAATTACATGGTGGCTAATTTTTATTCCCATCAGTAACTTATTTAATTCAATACTTTAAAATTCCTAGGCCTACCTCAAAATACTTGCATGATATAAATAATTGTAATGCCTAAATATTTGATTTTTTTATGATCCATCTTATATCTTTAACTTCTGTACATGAATACATATGCACATAAACAGAGACATGTGTTTCTATTAATACAAATACATTCACATATATATACTTATATAGCACAACATTCACATTGCTCATGTATGTGTGCATATATGATTTACAAATGTTTTGTTTTGTCTAAAACTTCTTGGAGGTAGATATTATGGTTGCCCAGTTCCCTATTGAATGTTTGGGCCTGGGCGTTCTACTTAATCCTCAATATTAGCTTATTCAAAACTGAACTCATCATTGCCAGCTATTCTTCACCTTCATTCTTCTCCAAATCTAACAAGTCATGAGGTTTCCACAAAACTTCAGTTACTTTACATGCCATTATTTTGCTCATCACCAACATATAACAAGATTAATATCTCCATATCTCTTAAATCCATCTCTTCTCCATTGCAATATTATTTTTCTCCCAGATTACTGAAATAGTCTAATAGTTCTCCCTTCTCCCATTCTATCATTATACTTGAGTCATAGCAGTCCACTTGAACTTGGCTAATGTTCA
The DNA here is from genome assembly GCF_000164805.1 of Carlito syrichta. NCBI lineage: Eukaryota > Metazoa > Chordata > Mammalia > Primates > Tarsiidae > Carlito > Carlito syrichta. The sequence continues at coordinate 35,536 of NW_007245783.1, read as the reverse complement.
AGACTGATGAGAATAAGAACTTGAGATTGGCTTATGTTGACCAACAAAAGATATAAACAAATGGATACCAGTCCCCCAGTTTAATTAGTTTTCTGTTAAGGTAGGAACAAATTTCAGTGACCAATGCATGAAGAGAAATATGCATGATTGAAAGTTAAGACTGGTAGTTGGGATAGATAATTGAAAGCATAAAATAACAAGCATAATTAAGAATAATTGCAGTGTGATGTCAACTGAAAAATTCTACTTAATTGCATGAAGAATTATATAACAAAGAAGGTGGCCAAATATTTTGTACCTTTACACAATATTAAGTCTAAGAAAATGCATGAAACAACAAAAGAAAGGAGAAAAAAACACACTGATAATCACCTTACAAGATATAACTAATAATTTTCAAAGTTGTTGGACTGAAATAATAATATAGACATTTTAAAAGTTTTGAAATGGACTCTCTCTTCCTTTTGTCCCTAAATATTACTTTCAAATTTTCTATAGTAAGAGTTATAAATTGTTATTCTAAAACATATATTATTACATTCAATTCAAATAACAATTCTATAAGAAATGTATTGGGCTGGCCATGGAGCCTTATGCCTGTAATTCCAGCACTTTGGGAGGCTGAGACAAGAGGATTGCTTGAGCACAGGAATTAGAGACAAACCTAGGCAATGTAGCAAGAGCTCATCTATAAAATTTAAAAAAAAATGAATTTGGTATGGTGGTGCACACCTGTAATCCCAGCGGCTCAGGAGGCTGGGGAGGGAGGATTGCTTGAGTCCAGGAGATTGAGGCAGTAGTGAGCCAGTAGTGAGGCAGTAGTGATTGTCTCCTGCACTCCAGCCTAGAGGTGACAGAAAGAAAAAAAAAAAACAGAGAGAAGAAAAGCAAAAAAGAGAGCAAAATGTATTACTGACATTTCTGAGGTTATGAAACTGAAGCCCAAGATCCCACAAACCATAGGGAATGGAGATACTAAGGTTTTGCATCAGAGTTCCACACAAGAACTTCATCAAGTCACTTAGCAAGTATTATATAGACTAGCAGTTCACAGCAGGAGAAATTCTACTTCCCAAAGAACATTTGGCAATGTCTAGAGGTACTTTTGATTGTGACAGATGGAGGAAATGGGTCTTGCTACTGACATCTAGCAGGTAGTGGGCAGAGACATTGCTTGATATTCTACAATGACCAGGATAGTTCCTCACAAAAGAATTTTGTGCCTACAATATCATAAATGCTGTGGTTGAGAAACATGGGATAGATGGAATACTGTCTTGTACTACAATAATATAGAGTAATAGAGAGAACTATTGGCTGAGAGATGCATAGAAAAAGTAGATATATATGTATGTTTCTATATAAGTAACAACAAAACACTGTAAAAATGAAAGCCAAACAATGTTTACCTATGACTTGTCTGTTATAAAATTTTCACAATACAAATAAATATATCAAAGAGAACCTTATAAAAAATTCTACCTTCTCAATATAGAAAATAAAAGTTCAGTCATTTTAGAAAGAACACTTACAGAAAAAATGTAGTTGGACAAGTATTTTTCTTTGTAAAGTATAAACATATATTTCCTCAATTCCTAGACATTATAAATTGCTGGGGTCCTGCTCCCACTGGGTGTGGGATTTCCTGAAGGAGAGACGAACTAGGTGAAAGAAGGAACTTATGACAAAAATAATATACTTGGACACCTGCTTGCAGGACAGATGTCATTTAATGTTAGTTAACAGAAAGCTTTTATACCATTCGTAAAGGGGCAAGACAAAGAAAATTCCTTCACGTACATTATTTTTTAAAAGTTACCACCATCTAGTGGTCTTAGAAGCAACAAACAAGCCAAGAACACTATCTACTTTCAGTCAATGAGTCTTATTCATAAAGCCAAAAATGATAGTTTTAGTCCAAAATCCCGAATCACAGTCCTTGAAATGTCTCAAGAAAGTTTTCAAGTGCACATTTCTCCATGTATCAGGAGTTTTCTCTCTGGGGCTTCTATGACCTTCAAAGCTTCATAATCGCCTTTCTTGTCCAGGTGTCTTTGTTACTTTTCTCTTATCCTGCAGTGTTTATTTCTAAAGAAAACTCAAAAGAAACTTTTAGTGGTGTTTCCCAGGCCCCCAAGGTTGCTGTCTGTATTTAGTTAATTTATTCTGAAAGTATCCAATTAGTATATTATGAATTCAGTGAACCCACTCTATAAATGTTAACTTAAAATTTTAACTATTGAATTAAGTAAAAACCTTAATGATTAATCTTCAACCTAAATCTGTGAAAACAGTGTTATAAATCACCTACATAACTCCTAGATAAGTGTTAGAACTTATAATGAATTCATAATGGATTTACTATAAACTTGTGCTTCTAAAAAACCTTTATGTCTAAACACTAAACTACATAATTCTAAATCAAATAAGGAGTGAATATACTTATATCATTTTTTACTCAAGCAATATCTAGTAACCTATAACCAAGTGAAAGAAAGCATTCTTGATGTACTTCAGAGTTTAACCATTGCATGTGTTAGAAAAGGCCAAACGGCATAATGGGAAATGGAAAAATAAACCATGACGTTCCTAGGTTAGCTATGAGTACTTCGCATAAACATGCCATTTTCTTCTTCCACAACTGCACAGAATTCTTCGGTCATACAAACAGTGAAGGTGGAAGACAGAAGGGCCTCAGCTTCCCGGGCTCGCCCTGCGGCCCAGAGTCTTCGGCCCACCAGGACCCTGTCAATCAGGTGGGCCTCCAAGGCTGGCTCCCAACAATAAATTATAAGATACATCACCTATTTCCTGGAATTTCATTAAAAAAGCAAAGTACTACATTAAATATGCATATTTAAGAAGACAATGACTGATGTGTGTTTTCATATCACTTTAGACCATTTTAATCTATAATATCACAAAATTTAATGTTCAGTGACAATTAAGGATTCAATTATAATTTAAACTACATTTGTCACTTCAAATAATTCAGCTGAGGATGATTCGATGAGAATGTGTCTTCAGTATCCTTCTCTTCTAATTCATCTGTAAAGGCACACACACACACAAACACACACACAGTGAAAATGACAACTAGAGAGTCAGCAGTGACACCTTCACCTGTAAATAGGCAGATATCATTTTGCTTTTATTCCAGTTGCAAAAATATTTAGCATTTTAAAATAATGCCCCTAGAAATTGAGCAAATAAGTTTCCTTATCTTTTATTTAAACTAAAAATGTTGTTAAAGCAAAATTCTGTTCTTTGAAATAATTTATTACATGATCTTCAAAATAATTAAACTATATGGTTTAAATAAAATCTATAATTTGTTTTCAGCATTAATGTACTGTATAACTCACAATTTTGCTCTGAAATGACATGCATTTCTACCCTAAGAGAAGAAGATAACTTAAAAATACAGTAGACTGTCAAAAGTTACACAATTTTGCTTCAAATATTATAGTGAATCATTAACTGTATTTTTAAAAAATAAGAACACATTAAGATAATTCTTCTGACTCAAAGTTTTCTTTGGGAAATTAAGCTACTCTTAGAATCATGCTAGCAAATTTACACAAGACTTACACATCTCCAAAATGTTCTCTTTGCTGATTTTATGATATTATTAGAAGTAATCAGAACTTTTTGTCTTTATTTTTTCTTTTGAGACTTTAAAAAATGCTAATCTTCGAGATTGCTTTTCTTGGTTGCCATTGGAACTATAGACAGTTACTATAGCATCAACCTGATAATTATGTATTTTCAATAGGTACTGGCAAATCAAAGGTGACTACAATTAAAGCTACTTAAGTAATATCTTTACAAGTTTATTATTGGTTATGCTTTTGGCATATGTATTATTGGCCTATTTAACATGGAAAGAGATGTAAAACAATTAAGTGGTTCATAAAATCTATTTACATGTGCTTTGAAGATTAATAGATACTGAAATGTATGAAAAATTGAATGTTTTTAGTGTTATATGATTCTATTAATAATTGCTGCCTTTGTAAAAACATTGCTTCTAGGCTGTGCTCGGTGGCTTAGCCTGTAATCCCAGCACTTTGGAAGGCTGAGGGCAGTGGATTGCCTAAACTCTTGGGTTTGACATCAGCCTGGGTGAGACCTCGTAGGCAGTGCATAACCTGCATCAATTCATCTTCAAATTCACGAATGTTATCAAGTGAGATCAGCACAGCATCTTAGCTGAGTAAATCAAAAATCAGCTGGAAGTGATATCACGCACCTGTGTTGTGGTTACTTGGAAGGCTGAGGCGGAAGGATAGCCAGAGCCCAGCAGATCGATGCTGGAATGGTGGTGAACATGCCACTGCACTCCAGCCTGGGCGACAGAGTGAGACTCCAACTCAAAAACAACAATAACAAAAATTGCTTCTAATTCTAGGGCAATAAGTTTAGAAAATTAGATTCATATAAACATCTCAAAAGAAAAATCTTCTGCCTAATCTGTTTTATTAATACATCTACTTAAGTTGTATTTCAAGTCAAATTTGAAATTATCACCACAAATTTTCTATTAAACATAATGTACAATCTTGCCTCATTTTATACATTTTTAATATTTTCTTGTAGGTAAGACATAGGAAGTGAAAATGATCTGAATACAGGCAACACAATATCATTTAGAAACACTTTTCACATTGTTGAAAAGCCTTTATGCACTATCCTGAGTCATTTGCAGATTGACAAATTCAATTATGTTTAGCCCCTCCATGTGTTTTTAATGAATCAAGTACTCTTTACATTAGATCCACTAAAAGGGTGAAGCTATGGCTTATTTATTTGTGTTGTAAACAGATAAGAAAGATATGCTAATGAGCTTCCCATAAATTCTCTCATGATTAATAACAGGAAAGAAGATGGGATTATGTGAGCATTATATCTCTCTTTATAGATAAGACTGATAGTAAATGTAGTGGTGACGGCTCTTCTTGGACTGATACCAGAGTAGATTTGTATTTCAGGTGCCATTTAGATATGAGAGAGGTAATGTCAACTGTAGGAGTTCAGACTTTTGCTCAAGACTCAGACCATTTAGGATACTTTTTGAGGTATATAATGCATTTGAAGTTGGTGGTAGATTAAACCTTGTCCATAATGTTTTTTCTGTCTTTCCTCCTGCTACCAGGGACTCAGCTACATGACTGGTTTTTTTCCAGTAGAATTTTAGAGGAAGCTATTAAAACAGAGTTGGAAACATATTTGCATTGGTGTTCTTCTCTGGTACATATGCTACCACAAAGAGAAGACAATACCCAGCAAGCCAAATATTGCACAAGGAAGAAAATCAAGTAGACAGACCCTAGCCTATATCAATTCATCTTCAAATTCATGTATGTTTTCAAGTGAGATCAGCACGGCATCTTAGCTGAGTCCAACCAAACGTGCTTACCTTGACTCCCAGACTATAGGGAAAAAAAAAGTTTTAATTTATTGTGTTTTGGTAGTTTTTTTCAGTAATACTGTGTGTGCGTATACATTTGTGTGTGTGTGTGTGTGTGTGTGTGTGTGTGTGTGTACTAACTGACACAGAATGGGAAGTGATTTGCAAACTTATGGAAAAAGGAATGTGAGTTCCCATATGGAGTTTTGTGGGGTATGATACGTCCAAAGAGGGCTCTGAAAGTTAATATATTTCTGGACATCTGGAAAGCACATGAATATATGAGGTTGTGTATGTATCCAAGAAAGATCTGAGAATCCCCTTAGCTCTCACTTCTGGATGATAACGAGATACTGGGAAAAGAAAAAATGAATGTTATGTTAGAGTGGTAAACTGCGTGCCTGAGTGTTGGACATATGCCTTAACACACGCTCAGCCCACTGGCAAATCTAAGGAAATGTAATGGTTCAAAGTATTTAAGAAAATCTCTATTAGCTGATCATCAAACTAACCAAGCAGACACATCAGTGGCTACACATGACAATAAGTACTGATTTTCAGAAATTAATATAAAAAGTCATTAAGCAAATAAAGAACAGCAACAACAAAAACAATAACAAATAGGAATAATAATAAATCTTGGGGAAAGGAGAGGACTGTAGTTGTAGAGTTGCCACATTATGTTTTTAAAATGTCCAATTTTCTAAAAAAAAATTCATGACATGCAAAGAAACATGAAAGTTAAGCATATACAAGAACAAAAAAGAAATAAATAGAAATTGTCCATAGTAAAGGACATTTGTTGAACTTACTAGATAAAATTTTAAATCAGCTATTTTAAACATGGCCAAAGAACGAAAGAAAACCATATCTAACAAACTAAAGGAGGGTATGAGAATAACTTCTCACCAAATAGAAAATATTAATAAGAATATATAAATTATTTTAAAAATAGATATTCAGAAGTTAAAAATATTTTAACTAAATGAAAAATGCCCTAGAAAAACTCAGTAGCAGATTTAAACTAGCATAAGAAAGGATCATCAAACTTGAAAATAGGTCAATTAAAATTATTTCATTTAAAAATTATTTTTAAAAATTTTAAAAATGAAATATTAATGAACAGAAGCTAGGAGACCTGTGGATACCAACAAATGCATAATGAAAGTTCCAGAAGGAGAGGAAAGCGAGAATGACAGAAACAATATTCAATAATTAATAGCCAAAAAATACTCAAATATGGTGAAAAATATTAATCTACACATTCAAGAAGCTCAACAAACACTAAGTGGGATAAACTGAAAGAAATCAACACAGAAAGATGAAAATCCAACTGTCAAAAGTTGAAGACAAATAGAGGCTCTTGAAAGTAGTTAGGAAAAAGTGCCTCATCACAGAAATGTTCAATAAGATTAATATATGATTTCTCATCAGAAGTCTGGAATTCAGAAGGCATAAGTATGACATACTCAGAGTTGAAAGCAAAATAATTCTATCAAGAATCCCATATCAGCAAATTTATCCTTCAAAAATGAAGAAGAAATTAAGACATACCCAGATTTTTAAATGTTATTTTTCACTGATAGTCCTGCCCTAAATAAAATTCTAAAGGGAGATCTTCAGGCTAAAATAAAAAGACATGATATAGTATCTCAAAACAAAATAAATAAAGAGCATTACATAGAAAAATATTTTTTTAAAAAAACAGTGTAAATATATTTTTGTTTGTAACTTCTTTTCTCCACTGTCCATTGTCTAAGTTTTAAAATAACTGCATAAGGCCATGATTATTTTATTATCATAAGGTTTTTATCCCCCAAAATTCATTTGTTAAAGTGTAATTACTGATGTGATGGTTTTAGAAAGTTGGGCATTAGGAGTTTATCAAGTCTTGAGGATAGAGTCCTCATAAATGGGATTAGTGTCCTTATAAAAGAGCTTCCAGAGAGTTGCTGTACCCTTTTAACCAAGTGAGGACACAGCTACAAGTCAACACCTATTATTCAGAAAATGGGCTCTCCATAGACATGAAATCTGACAGCAGCTTGATCTTGAACTTTCTAGTCTCCAAAACTGTAAGAGATAACTCTCTCTTGTTTATAAGTTACCCAGTCTGTAATATTTTGTTATACAAGCTCTTATGGACCAAGACAAAGTATACATATATGCGTTATGGGCATACAAAGTGTACAGATTTAATTTGTATGACAATAAGAGAACAAAAAATGGGGATGGAATGAAGCTATACAGGAGCAAAGTTTTTGAATATTGTTAAAATTAGTTGGAATTTACTCAAAATAGATTGTTATAAGTTTTAATATAGTCCTTAGGGCAATCAATAAAACTAAGAAAACAAGTTAAAAATATAGTAAAAGAAATGGCAAGGGAATTAAAGTTATATGGTTGAAAATATATATTCAGCCAAAAAGTTGGTAATTATAAAAGACAGAAAAACAACAACATCAAAAAGATGTAAGCACAAGAGAAAACAAATAGCAAAATAACAGATGCAAACCCTACTTTATCAGCAACAACATTCAATGATTGAAATTAAATATTTCAATCAAAAGACAGAAATTGATAGAATTAATTAAACAACATCAACGACAGGATCCCACTTCAATGATACATAAAGATTGAATATAAGAGGATAAATAAAATGTATACCACATATGCAGTAACTAAAATAAAGATGATGTGGCTATACTAATAGACTTCAAGATGAAAATTGTTACTAACAATTAATAACGGAAGAAACTCCAAATTATATTAATCAAAACTGACAGAATTAAAGAGAAAAATTTAAAAATAAGAATAATAACTTGAGACTTTAATATTCCTCTTTTAATGTGGATGGAACAACTAAAAAGATCTGCAAAGAAATAAAAGACTTGACAGCACTATACAACACTAGAGCTAATAGGCATCTGTAGAACATTCTATCCAATAGTAGCAGAAAATACATTCTGCAAAAGTGCATATGGAACTTTCTTCACTATTGGCTATATTTTAGGCTGTAAAACAAGACTCAATACATTTAAAAGGATAAAACCATACAAAGGTTTTCCAACCATGAAAGAACAGTCTTAGCAGACCGTAACAAAAGGATGCTCATAAAACTCACAGATACATGGAAGTCAGACAACACATTTCCAAATAACCAATGGGTCCAGGAAGAAATCACAGGGGAAATTATAAAACATTCTGAGAGGGCTGAAAATCAAAACAAAATGTATCAAAAATTTCAAAATGCAGCTAAGGTAGTTCTCAGAGGAAAATTACAAATGTAGAAACCTATATTAAAAAAAGATCTCAAGTTTATAAGCTAACCATCTGCCTTAAGAAACTGGGGGAAAAAAAGAAAAGCAAACTAAATTGAAAGCAAGAAGAACAAACAATGTAATGAAGATTAGAGTGAAGGTAAATTAAATGGGGAATAGTAAGACCACCAATAAAATCAATTTTTAAAAAAAATAATAATTTTGGCATTTTTAAGAAAGAGCAAGACCCCCAGGGTGGCAGAACAAACAGATGGATGAGTGGAAGGAGATGAGTTTAAGAGACGGGTGAGGTCATAGGTTGTGGATGTTGTAAGCAGTTTACACTGTATTCTAATTGTTATGGGAGCTACTGGTTGGATGAAAGCAGACTGGTGGGACATAAGGCATGTGGCAAATGACAACATTGTGTGGGGTAAGACTGTTTTACTTTAAGAGTTACCCTAGCGGTTGATTAGACATAGAGGTGAAAATGAAGAAAGATAAGTAGTGAAGTTATTGTAGTAACCACAGTAACAAGTGACAGTGTCTGAAGTAGACAAATAGCAGAACTGATGAGAAAAAAAGTCATAACTGACATACCTGCTTATGTATGTATGAGGGGTGTTAAGAAAGAAAGGGATAAAAGATAAATCCTAGGGTTGGGCCTAAGCATGTTGTTGAATAGTATTGAAAATATCTTGGGTAATAGAAGGCTTGGAGAGAACATTAAATTTAAGTTGTTTAGAATTATCTCAGTGGAGATATCACTTAGGAGTGTATTTTAGTTGCTTGGGCTTCACATGATGATAGCTAAGTTTAGGACTGAAATTGATGCCAAAATTCTGAAAGTCAAAGAATCAGAGAAAGGAAAAAAAATTTTAAAAAACACTAACTAAATTCCAAGGTAAAAAAAATATTTTTTAATAATGTATATTAATAAAGGAAAAAGGGCTTGTTAATACTTTCCCAGGATGGAGAAATCTTTAAGAGAAGAACTATTTGGTCTTCTTTTTGTGTGTGTTTAACAGAGAACATATGAAATAGTGTTTCATTAAGTCAATGTTAAATAATTTAAAAGAACACAATGCATAAAGGCAGAGATTCTATTATACTTGGTGGTAAAGGAGCCTTTTTGTATCATTTTTATATAATTTTATATGCAATTCAATGCAGTTGACATGCTTTCTGATAATCCTAAATTTTGTTCTACATTCGATATACTTTAAGCTAGATTATAAAAATAATAAACTTGCATTCTACAAGTAGAAAACGAGAATACTGGCCAGAAATATCATAGGTGACACTCAAACATGATACTTCTCCCCTGCTAGTGTCTACTAACAGCAATCAGCCCCATTAACTTTGAGTGTAGTGACCATGTAAATATTTCTCTTCCAGGCTGTTTAGGTGATATGGTACACAGAAAATTCTCAGGATTCTGATTTGGAGGGGCTATAGAAATAATAGTAAGGTAGTTTTTTCTGCTGTATTCTATAAATCCTTACTTGGTGGACTCTAATAATAAAATAAATATTAAAGTATATAAAAGTAAATCTACTTTTAAGAAAGAAAACATTAAAACTAAATTAGAATAGGTGTTAAGCATGTGGAAGTTAATTTAAGATTACAACTTCTGTTGGGGTATAACAATGTTGTCAGCTTGAAAAATTCTTTTCAAGTTGTTATATAGTCCATTGTTTTGACCTGTAAATAAAAGCTGAGAAGGAAACCACAAGTTAAGTCTTATTTACCCAGAATAATCAGATACTATTCATTGCCTGTAAAACAATATCCATGTAAAACACCCACAAAACTGAAGTAAAGTAACTTTTATTTTTGTTACCTTTTAAAGCACACCTAGACAAAAGTAGTAGGTTATCAAAAATAGAAACTGTAAGTTTGTTAGAGCCCCTGGGAAAAAAAGAATTTGGGACAATAGGTGCCTCTTATCCCAAGACTTCTATAATAGAGACTAACACTCTGATTGTTTTTAAGTTACATAACACCAAGCTGAATATCACCACTCTGACCTCATAAAATCAAATTTCAACTGGGTTCTTTTTATCCCTCAGATCACATCTTACATTTTAATATTATTCAACATGTGCCAAGCCTGCCATGGTGCTGCATTTAATCCATGGATTCTTGATCAATAAATATTATCTATTATTATTTCACAGATGTAGAAAATGAGATCAGAGATGTTAAATATCGTGCACATGGTCACTCAGTTAGTAAAGGAAGCCCAGAATTCCTAAGCAGGTCTCTCTAACTGAAGAAATAATACTTTTTTTTTTGAGTTGGAGTCTCACTCTGTCTCTCAGACTAGAGTGCAGTGGCATGCTCATGGCCACCGCAGCCTCGACCTGCTGGGCTCAGGCAATCCTTCCACTTCAGCCTTCTAAGTAGCTGAGAGTACAGGCTGGTGCCATCGTGCTCAGCTAATTTTCTGATTTATCGTAGAGATGAGGTCTTGCCATGTTGCCCAGGCTGGTCTCAAACCCGCAGGCTCAGGCAATCCTCTTGCTTCTGCCTCCCAAAGTGCTGGGATTACAGTCTTGAGCCACTGCACCCTTACTACTTCATTCACTCTTTTCCTGTACCTCGACATCCCTTTCACCTCACTCTAGGCAGAGAAGATTTTACTCAAAGATCAAATCCTCCCTTCAGTTTACTTCTATATAACCTCAAATAACCTGACATTTCCAAGCTCTCTCCTTCTTGTTTTTTTTTATACTCAACTTTTCTCTGCCCCAGCCTTATCTTTCAGGGCTGTCCTTAAGATCAACACCTCTGTCCCTAATAACTTCTTTTAAAATTTTTTCCATGTATTCATTCACATAGCATACAATTCACCTATTTAACGTTTATAATTTAGTGGTTTTCTAATAACCTTTATAATTGTTAATGTTTTATTTTCATTTGGGTTCTTCTGGAAGCAGACTCTCCTGAGGCAGATTTGAGTTAAAGAGGACAGTTTTTTTTATAAGTGATCTCCAGAAACACAACCAAGGCAATGATAAGAGAGAAAATGGTCAATAAAACTTTTGTTATCAGGCAAGTTTGTTTGTTTATTTATTTATTTACTTATTTATTTCTGAGAGGAATTTAAAGTAAAGCAGACTGGAGACCTGGCATGGTAAGAGTGGAAGATATGACTCTGTGTAATGCTTTCAGAGATTCAAGGGAGCTAAGTTCTGTCAACTATTGGTGGAGGGCTGCTGAGGTTGGAGTAACATTCTCTGACACTACTGGTCTGTAAGGTGAGCAAGCATCGCAGGTTCTGGTGACCAGAGAAAACTTGTAAAAAAAAGTAATGCAGGAGCTGGAAGTTGGAACTTGAAAGCCATGAGCTAATCTGGTTAGTTGGATGAGATTCAGAAACAGCACTGGCAGTACTTACATGTCTATGATGTTTAGAAGTATTTATGGTGTTTATAAATTATTTTCTTTTTATAAATAAAAATCTTTGTTTCCCTTTCTTCTTCTCTATTCACTCTTTTATTTTCATATTTAGTTTATTTTTATATTATCACCAGTTAAAAATAAATATTTTTCAGTAGCCTATTCACGCTTTTCTTATTTCGACCTTACTGTGAGCAACTACCTAGTTTTTATAATATCAGTGCAGATGACTTCCTCCTCTATAACTCAATTCTAACTCCTCTTCCTTCCCAGTTTGCAATCTTACATTTTAAACTGCAATCAAAGGCCTTCCTTTTCTGCATTTAGACATCATCAGTAAGTCCAAAATTGAGGTCATGCTCTTCCTTAGAAAAACTTCATATTGAAAACCTGCTCATACTTTCTGTCAAACTGAATTGTCAGAAAATTCCTAACAATCTTTAGCACATCTTACTTGCCCCAGCATTTAGTTATCCTGTCCTGTCAATTTTCTCTTTATATCTTTTCTATTTCTTCCTCTTCAATTTCCAGATATTACTTTTCTTCAGATCCAGAGATTTCATTATCCTTAACTCCACTATTTCAGTAGTGTCTGGACTCTCCTTTGCCATGTCAGCTACTGCTAAATCAATTTTATTAAATGTAATTTTTCCAGTTATAATTCTGAGAGTCTCTCTATTGCTTATAGAATATTGCTGTAATTGAAAGAGCATGAGATTTAGGTCAAGCAGAACTGGTCTAAATGTCTTCCCTACCACGTATAACACTGTGTCATTGATAGAAATATTATATTTTGTGAGTCTTAATTTCCTCATCTATAAATAAAACATAATTCAACCTGTAAATCACCCAGTAATATGTCAGGCATGCTGTAGACACTCAGGGAATAGATTGTTTTCCTATTTTTTTATTTTTAAGACTCAGTATCTTGTAATTAAATGTCCTTTAGAATTACATATATAATATAAAAATTACGGCACAAATTATAAACAAATAGATTTGAGAGATATGCAGATGAGTTTATTTTTCTAATATAGAAAAGAGCTTATTAGACATAAAAGTAACACAGAAACAACTTCAACAAATTGATGACTTGGGCTACACAATTTTTAATAAGAATAGTATATCAAGAATACCAAAATAAATAAAAATGAAATATAATAATAATATATCTACTACACATAGCAACCAAAAGTTAATGGCTTTCCTTTACAAAGGACCCTTATAAATAAACAAAATAGAAGCATCACATTAGTGAAATGTACAGAGAATGTGAGTTGGTAATTCAAAGTATAGGACATTATATCATCAGTGGATATTAAAAATGTTTAGTCTCAGTAGTAACTAAGTAATAAAAATTAAAAGAACACGTTAGCAAACCTCTAGTTATTTAAAATTCTTAGTCTATTTTGTTACAGTCTTTTTCACTATAACAGTCACTCATTGGTCTTAATTCAGCTTCTGAGTCTGCAGAGAAAAAAACAAATCTTTAACTCAAGTATCTCCTTTGTACCTTCGAAGAAATTTATTACTTTCCCTCTATAGACTTCTATTTAACTATGGCTACTTTCTTCAATAACTACATGTGGTACTTAATTTGAAGCCCATTTATTATTTCAGCATTCACAAATACTAAAGATTTCTAGAAAAAATGTTTGTGTTATCCATGATTGAAAATAAATACCCTTAGTATAATACAGAAGAGAAGTGGTTCTCAATTGGATGCCATTTTTCCCCAAAGACATTTGGCAATTTCAAGAGATATTTTAGATTGTCATGACTAGGGAATTGCTACTAGAATCTAGTAAAAAACAAGGATTCTGAAAAATGTCTTTTTCCCCCAACAAGATACACTGTGTACCCACAACAACCAAGAATTATCTGATCCAAACTAGCAATAGTGCTGCAGTTGAGAAATTCTGATTTACATGATGGCTTAAGTACTGTTAGGTCATTTTTTTTAAATCTTGTAAATTTTTCTTAGGGAGAGGACTCTGCATGTTTGATATTACCTAGGCTTTTAAAAACATTATGAAAAGCTAAAGGGTCATTAAAATTTCCCTCTGGAAAATTGCTGGCTTCAGCTATGATTTCCTGGTACAAACGTTACTCTCTTTATGAATGGATTTACATTCAGGTAGATAAATAATTTAGTTGCCTCATAATCTTGCTTGTAGCATTATTCTATGCTCATGTTCCCAGACTGATAGACTCCAAAAGGAAATTAGTTTTATATCCAAGGGATCAACAAAGCAATACTTTGTAGGTAAATAGACTTGACTTGCAGAGTTCTTGACAAAAATTCATTTTAAAAAATCTACCTGAAAATTATTTTCATTAGTTGATTGTGAGGACAAGGTATGATGAATGGAAGTACACATACATATCTTTTGTGCAATCTGCACAAAGATTCAGAGTCACAGTGTTAGGCTAGCATGTCCTGGATTCTGTTACCATGATTTGAGCGGGAGATTACACTAATGAGATACATATGTCTCTAGTCTCTAAAAAAGTTCCAGAGAACAAAATAACCACCTTACTTTAAACCATTGGTCTTCTTGCTAAACATTCAATGTGCAGAGTTCCTCTTTGTCCCGATTCTTAAAAAAACAGACACTGCATCACTTTGCCTGTTCACAGTTAGCAGAGGCAGTAAGTACCTGTGGTAGCAGAAATAGGGAAGGAGAGACAAACCCAGGTAAGCAGCAGCCCCCTTGCTTCTTTAAGGTCAGAGTGAGCAGCTGACTTCCTTCTCTGAGAGCATTAGCTCATCATATGGCAAAGTGACTATCAAGCAGAGAGATATCGAGAATAATAAATCCCTAGAAACGTGAATAAGATATAAGCTACTTGGGTTATCTCAGGAAAAGAGAGAAGTTTTGATGATGGGTAATTTGGAGTGCAAATAATTATACAGTTATTTGGCATATTGTGACTTACCTTCAAGTTTACCAAAAAGTAAAGTGACTTGCACGATACTTGATATACAACCATTATCAGGGGAAGAATGCCAGTGACTTACATTGACATTTGAATTGGGTTTATTTATTTAGTTAGTTACTTATTTTGAAGACAGGATCTCTCTCAGTTGCACAGGCTGGAGTGCCGGAGTGCAGTAATACAATCCCAACTCACTGTGGCCTCCACCTCCTGGACTCAAATGTTTGTCCTGTTCAACCTCCTGAGTAGCTGGGACAACAGGTACATGCCACTACATTCAGTTAATTTTTTTTTTTAAGAGATGAAGTCTCACTATGATGCTCAAGCTGGTATCGAACTCCTGAACTCTAGTGATGTTTCCATCTCTGCCCCCCAAATGGTGGCGTTACAGATGTGAGACCATGCTCAGCCCATTTATTCTTTAATCTTTAATTAGTATTATCTTACATAATGCCCATGATACAAAAAATTAAGAAATTGATGTTGGTCATGAGGTAAATTGTGTCCTCTCCCTCCAAATTCATTTGTTGAAGTCCTAATCCTCTGAACATGGCTGTGTTTGGAGATATGTTATTTAAAAAATTAACTAAGTTAAAATGAGGTTGCTAGTGTAGGCTTAAATTAACCCAATATGATCCTTATAAGAAAAGAAAGTTTAGACACAAACATGTACAAAAAGATATGATAGAAGCAGAAGGCGACTATGTACAACCAAGGAAAAAGGTCTCAGAAGAAAACAACCCTGCTGACATTTTTATCCCAACTTTTTAGCCTTAAGAATTGGAGAAAATACATTTCTGTTGTATAAGCACTCACTTTGTGGTGCTTTGCTCTTGTAGTCCTAGCACTCATTCAATGTTCAAATAATATTTTTCTTCCAAATGGGGGATTCTTGAATTAATGTCACAATTATAAAATTGACACAGCACAACAATTATCAATAAGTTTAAAACATTTCAATTAAATATTGCTTCAGGTTACAGAGGTTTAGTTTAGATTTGTAAGTCAAAGAATAATCTGCATGCCATGAATTTCACTTCTTTCAGTTCCACAAGTTGTAACTGACATGTATAGTCATGATACTTCTACCACAATAAAGATAAAGAACACTTACCCAAATTCCTCACGGCCCTTGGTAATCAATCCCAAGTCTCTCCTTCCTTATTTTTGTCTACCATGCTACTATTCTTTCCTTATAGTTTTGTCTTTTCCAGGATGTCATGTAAATGAAATCATGCAGTAATTGTAGCTTTTAAATACTAGTTTATTTCACTTACCTAATGCATTATTTATCCAAATTCTTTAGTGTGTTAGTATTCAGTTTCCTTTATATTGCTAAGTACTATTACACTGTGTGATTATGCCACAATTTGTATTTTCTTTGGTTGAAAACTATTTAGATTGGTTTAAGTTCTTAGCAATTACAAATTACTCTAAACATTTGCTTACTGGGGTTTTAGTAGCATTTGCCTACAGGGTTTTTATATATAATCTTCACTTGAGTAAATACCTATGACTGAAATTACTGTCATATGGTTAAGTTTCTGCTCATTAAAAGAAAAACTAAATTATTTTTAAAAATGGCTGCAACATTTTACATTCACACCAACAATATATGAAAGTAGACATCATTTTTAGCATTTAGTATTGTCATTTTTTAAAAACCTCAACTATTCTTATAGTTGTACAGTGATAGGACATGGTTTTAACTTTTATTTACCTAATAACTCATGATGCTGAGCATCTTTTTATATGCTTATTTGCCATCAATATGAAGGGACTTTTAAATGTTTGTGAAAGATGAAATTAAAATATAAAAATAAAATATAAGCTTTTTTTCCCAACGTAAGCTTTATCATGGAAGGCAAAGACAGTTTTATCAACAATGATGCCTGTCCTTCAGTCCATTCCTAGAGAACTGAGAGTCCTGATAATTTAACTGTATATTGAAGCCTTTTAAAATCATTAACTGAAGAAAAATTGGTACCCTTTATAAATTTCTTAAGATTAGGAAACAAACAAACAAACAAAATTCAGACAGAGTCAAATCAGGACCATAAGGTGGATACCTAATGATTTCCCATGGTAATTTCTGCAAAATTACCGTTGTCTGCTGAGAGGAATGAGCAATTGCATTATCTTGTGGAGGACTCTTTTACTGATGCTTTCCTGGACATTTTTTGTACTAAAACTTTGACTGTTTTCTCAAGACACTCTCATAATAAACAGATGGTATCATTCTTTGACCCTCCAGCAAATCAGCAACCGAGATAAGTTGAGAATCTCAGAAAAGCTGTTGCAGTGACTTTTGCTCTTGACCAATCTAATGATGTTTGACGGGACCCATTGCTTTGATTGGAATTTGTCCTTAGGTTCCTACAGTGAAGTCATATTTAATTTCCTGTAGCAATTCTTAGGATAATTGCCTTAGAATCTTGATCCCAATTGTTTAAAATTTCCATTGAAAGGTCTGCTTTCCTTTGTAGCTGATCTGGGCACAACAGTTTTGGTATTCATTGAGTGGAAAGATTTCTCAGTTTTAATTTTTCAGTCAGAATTGTGTAAGCAGAACCAATTGAGATGTTTATGCTTCTACTGTTTGTCTATTCTTTCTGCTTTTAATCACTGATCCTCTTTAATTAGGCTACAAAGAAGATTTTTATTTTTTAAGCAAATTGGTGTGGATGCCCTGTTGTTGTGAGCTTCATTTTCAACATAATTTCATACCTTCTTAAAATAACTTATCCACTTGTAAACTGTATATTTCTGTGGGCATTGTCTCCATAAACTTTTTAAAAGCATCGATGATTTTACCATTCTTCCACCTAGACTTGACACTAAATTGTTTGTTCTTGCTTTAATTTCGACAAAATTCAGGTTGCTTTGAAAGGAACTCCTTTCAAACAGATGTTTTAATGACTAAAACTAGATCCTGTTCAGGCATACCATAACACATTAGCATGAGTTTATTTTGGTGAACTTTTTTTGAAATTCTTAAATAAATTTTTCATAGTATACATTTTTCCATGAGCTTGAGAAGTTTCCTCATGTATTTTATTTGGTAAATTGTCTGTTCAATTATTTTATGCATTTGATTATCAAGTTGCTTTCTTATTAACGTGTTTTGAGAATTATTTATGTATTTTTCAAATATGTACTTTATCAGACGTGGTTTGAAATATTTTATGCCAGACAATGACTTGTATTTTTGTTCTCTCAATAACGCCTTTCAAAAACAGAAGTTCTTAATTTTGAGGAATACAATTTCATCATCTTTTCTTTTAGATCATGCTTTTCGTGTCTAATAAATCTTTGCCACACAGATTTTCTTTTATGTTTTCTTCTAGCAGTTGTGTAGATTTAGGTTTCCATTTACATCTACCATTTCTTTTGTTTTGTTTTGTTTTTTGAGTTGGAGTCTCACTCTGTTGCCCAGACTGGAGTGCAGTGGCATGCTCCCGGCCACCGCAGCCTCGACTTGCTGGGCTCCGGCAATCCTTTTGCCTCAGGCTTTCAAGTAGCTGGAACTATAGGCGCGCGCTACCACACCCGGCTAATTTTTTGATTTATTGTAGAGATGAGGTCTCGTCAAGTTGCCCAGACGGGTCTCGAGCCCGCGGGCTCAGGCAATTCACTCACCTTGGTCTCCCAAGGTGCGGGATTACCAAGGCGCTGAGCCACCGAGCCCAGCCTACCATCTCTTTTGATTTAACTTTTCTATAAACTACAAGGTATGGATCCAAGGTGTTTTGTTCTGTTTTTTGCACATGAATATCCAATTTCACATTATCCATAAAAAACCTTCAGAAACTAGAAATATAAGGGAACTATCTCAGCCTGAAAAGAGTGACATCTACATAACCACTTATGGCCAACATCGTACTTCATGGTAAAAGACTGAATGATTTCCACTAAAATCAAAAATAAGGCAAGAATGTCTGTTCTCACCACCTCAATTCAATATCACATGGAAGATCTTATCCAGTGCAAAAAGATGTGAAAAATAAAATAAATATGTATTTAATACATACTTACTGGTGTATTCCTTATTCCTTTACTTGAAGGAGTCTTCTCAGAACTGGGTCTTACAGAACATAGCTGGTTCCCATGTGTTCTGACATCCTTCCATGCTCATTTCTTTTTTAATTTAAAATTGTGGGGTACAATTCAAGGCTAGGAATACATGCTCATTTCTATAAGCTTATTCACTCTTCCACCTTCCACTATCTATCATTGCTGTTCTGGTATGTAAACTTCACTTAATGTGAGCCATTAATTGTTCGTTTTTTCTAAGAGTCATGTGATATCACAAGGGCAATTCAGTCCATTTGTATCTCATCCCAGTTTGTCTTTTAAAACTTTTAAAACAAGTAAATATTTTCACAATTTCACCACTAACACATGCAAGGAGCTGTCAGTACCTCAAATACTACCAGGAATGGGGTCCTCATTTTTCAGCTAGTGTTCTACTTCTAAAACCCCATTTTTAATCCTGCTTTCTAAAAACATTTTTTTAGCCAGGCACATTGGTTCAAGCCTGTAATCCCAGCACTTTGGGAGACCAAGGCAAGAAGATTGCCTGAGCTCACAGGTTCAAGACCAGCCCGGGCAACTTGGTAAGATCTCGTCTCTGCAATAAATCAAAAAATAAGCCTAGGCATGGTAGTGTGCACCTGTAGTTCCAGCTACTTGAAAAAATGCAGTGAAAGGATTGCCTGAGCCCAGCAGGTTGAGGCTGCAGTGGTCATGAGCTTGACACTGCACTCCAGCCTGGGCAAAAGAATGAGATTCCAACTCAACAAAACAAAACAAAACATTTTTAACATTTATTATATAAGTTGCCTTAGCCCTGATTTTCCAGGAATCATATTCCAAGACGGATATTTGTGTGCAGGAGAATTTTGGAGAAGTTCTCTCGGAAACATTCTATTTAAAAAATGATGAAAGCAGCACTGGGCAGAGAAAGAACTTAACCATGATGAGGTTATATTAGAGGAGTCGGTTAATTCCATAGATAGCTATAAAACTGATGTGACCCTACAGAATTGTCTTGAACTGAGTGACAATGACAAGCCTTTGAATCCTGATATCAATACAGTATTGGATAGAGTCAAGCAAGGCACCTTCATTAACTGAGAATGGTTCCTGAAAAGGTCTCAGCTTTTGAGTCATGTAAAATGATTATGCTCAATCATTAAGAATATCAGTGCTTCTCAACACACTGATGATGTGGACAGCTCATCACAACATCTACCCATAGTATAGCTTAAATTCAAAATAATGTGAGTAGTCATCACAAAATTCCTAAAGGCTACAATGAAGTAGAATACAGTTGTATCAACATATTTGATGCAAATGTGGCAATGCATTTACTTGCTAATTACTATGCCAAATGTTAGAAATGTTTCTGCTTTGATTTGAGAATTATATTTAGTATAATACTTTATTTCCATAAGAGTTAAAGTAATTAGATGAATAGTCTTTGTTTTTTGAACAAATAAAAACACTCAAATTATTTTTGAAACAGAAATCATTTAATAATTTAATATCTTTGTTTTTAAAAACTGCTTTTTTATTAATTAATATTATAACCATTATAATTCTTAACATTGATATATATGGTAACCATATAATACAAATCTAATGATATTTACCAATCATATTGGTGATATAGCAGGTACTATGTTATGCTAAAATCTGCAATAAGCCAATGATTCCCAACCAGGAGAAACTTTGATCTCCCACTCCCAGGAATATTTTTGTCTATTAATATAGGAGAGGGGAGATGGTTACTGAAATTTAGAGGTTCGAGGCCTAAAAAGCAGCCAAAACATTTCACAAAACACAAGTAAATCCCTGACACCAAAGCATTATACAACCTGAGATATCAGTGTTGCCGAGGTTAAGAAATCCTTCACAAAACTTCACTTGATTTATGCAGGGATATTTGAGGTAGACTCACAGATTCAAAAATTGTCCAGGCAGGTGTTATTTCCAAAGTAGCATAGCACAGTAGGAAGAAGTTCATTTTAGACCTATCAGTAATTAACTGAGTATAAATCTATAAACTTTCTAAACCTTGCCTCTAAATTAAAATTTTCCATAAACTGATTTTTGTTTAATTGTTGAAACATTCTGTTCCTCTCTGTTCTTTGAGGCTTTGTGTTTAGGGTAATGGCATTAAATCTGAAAGTGTTTACTATTTACTTCTACTTAGTTGTATTTCACATGAATATATAATTTTTCAACTTGTTGGTTACAGCCTATTAATTGTAATAGTAAGCTTCCTACATATATACTTCCTCATATTTACTCTAAAATATCAAGATATTTAGGAAAGCTGTTCTCCAAGTGTGGTTCACAGCACCAGGAAGTTCCCAGAGACCCTTCTGGAGGATCCACTGAGTCAAAGCTATTTTTCTGACACTATTAAGTTCCTGTCTTTTTCACTGTATGTTTGGACATTTGCACCAATAGCACAAAAGTAATGGTTAAAAGGTTAGGATCTTCGCATCAATCAAGGCAGTGGTTCAAAACTATATTGCTAGCCATTGTATTCTTCACTGCCAGGTACTTATGGAGTGGCTAGTTTCAATTATAAGTATTTTTTATTGAAATATAATAAATATTAATTGTATTAAACCTTTACCCTTCTCTATACTCTCTAAATAAATTGGAAATACTGGTGCACACAAGAGTAACCTGGTTGTCTGAACGAAAAGCATTTGTGTGATTGAACTGAGAGCTGAACGGGGATATTTCTTCTCCTAGAAAAATCATTTATACTTGAAAGAACAATGGTTGATTAACTATAATGATTCAGATTTTGATATTTGGAAGATAAGTTCTTTAAAATGAATCTATGAAGAGAATAACTGAGAGTATTTGTAATTGATGACGAAATCCGAACTTTCAACAAAAATTAGAACTCTGGAAAGCTTGTATTCACCAATGTGATCATAATGGCCTCTCTACACTTGAAGACTTATTTGAAGAGATCAGTGGTGACATTAATGAATGTGATGTTTAATATTGTATAATGTCATGTATTATCATTTGGAAGATGTGCATAACTCATATTTTCCAAATATCCGGTGTATAATGTTTCAAAATAATGCATAGATAAAGCAACTATTCATAGTGCAAAGTGAAGTATTGAATTTTAATGTAATAGAGTACAAAAGTACACTGTTATTATTTTAGATTTTATATTATAACCAAACATAAAAAATTACAAATTAACAAAAAAAATTTTTTTGAGTTGGAATCTCACTCTGTCACCCAGGGTGGTGTGCAGTGGCATGCTTACGGCCACCGCAGCACCAACCTGCTGGGCTCAGACGATCCTTCCACCTGCCTTCCAAATAGCTGGAACTACAGGCAGACGCTAACACGCCCAGCTTATTTTTTGATTTATTGTAGAGACAAGGTCTCATCAAGTGCCCAGAGTGGTCTCGAACCCCAAGGCTCAGACAATCCTCTCGACTTGGTCTCCCAAAGTGCTGGGATTACAGACTGAGCCACCGCAACCAGCCAATAATCAAATCTTAGTATACTACCCCCCCCAAACACACACACACACACACACACACACACACACAATTAACTGAAAAGAGTATTAAAATTATCTTCTCTCTCCAAATACATTTCTGCCTGAGAACAAATTTTTGTCATGTACCAAAACATCTTGCAGCCAATAGAATGCAGAGGTGCGCCTGTCTTCTCTTAAATCAGGCATTAAAGCATATCTTGGAGAATACCACAACCTTTCATAAAATGTGTTATTTATGTTAACATATAGTGAGTTATTGTTAATATTTTTCATGAAAAAATACATATTCAAAATAAACAAAATATTATGCTTTCATTCAATTAATTTCATTTCTGTCTGGTAGACATGATATACTCATTCTTACCACCAACCCACAATTTATGATTTCCCCTTGCCCAAAGAGTTCCTTATTATCTCTGCCTAAAGAACTTTACCAATCCATTAAGGTTACCCTTACTTTTAATTCCATGATGACTTTCTTTCTGCCCTTATACTGTACAATTTATTCATTCGACACATCTTTATTGAGCATCTGTTATTCTATATGTTGAGGTGAAACTATGAACAAAACATAAAAATTTCTGCTCAAATGGAACTTACATTCTTGAAAAAGATAAATATGTAAAATACATATTTCACCAGTGACAAGTCTTAAGGGAAAAATAAAGCAATAAAAGGGTATCATGAGTGGCTGGAAGTGAGGGGACTATGGCTCATTGGGTTGCTACAGAAGGTGACACCGAGGAGGTGGCACTTGAAGAAAGTCCTGAAGGGAACGAGAAGACAAGCCCTCCACATATGGGAGAAGAGTGTTTCATCTGAGGGGACAATAGAGGCACAGGCTTTGCTATATGAACTGCCCGACAGGTTCAAGGAACAGCAAAGAGTTAATGTGGGAGGAGGAGAGCAAGCCAGGTGGAAAGTAACAAGGGATGAGTTAAAAGAGGTTACTTAGGGATCCTAGCCCTATAAGAACTTTGTGATTTGGATGGCAATGGAAGATGGTATTCCTGTGTTAAAAAACAAACAAACAAACAACAACAACTACAAAAACATAACTAAAGCTGGATACAGTGCCTCATACTTGTAATCCCAGCCCTTTGGGAGGCTGGGAGGATTGCTTGAGCCCAAGTGTTGGAGACTAGCCTGAGTGACACAGTGAAACTCTGTCTCTACAAAAAGTCAAAAAATTGCTAGGTGTGGTGGCACACACTTGTTGTCCCAGTTACTCAGGAAGATTGAGTTGGAAGGATTGCCTGAGACCAGGAGGTCAAGGCTGTGGTGAGCTATGATAGTGCCACTGCATTCCAGCCTGGGTGACAGAATGAGATCCTGACTAAAATAACAAAAACAAAAGATAAATCCAGTTTTTGTATAGAAAACAGATGATAGACGCAAGGGTAGAAGCATGAATGTAATCGGGAAACTTTCAACAATCCAGGCGGATCCAGGTAGAAAGAAGGGTTATGAATAGTGAGGAATTTATGGCTATAGTTTGGGACAAACAAGATATCCTGTGAGATGTGTAAGAAAGCACCAGAGAAGTAAAAATGGAGTTACCATGTAGTGAACTCCATATAATTAAGTGGGACAACATAAGTTGAGCAGGGTGATGGTGGCAGTGGTATTGTGAGTTAGTGGGAGTGGAAACACGATACAGGACGAAATAGTCTAAGAGTTCCATTTTTGAACCCAAGTTTGAGGAGCCTATTAGGCAGTCAAGTGCAGATTTAGAGGCAACAATTGGATGCCCATATTTGCAGTGTAGGGGAGAGGTATGGGTTAAAAACAAAATTTTAGAAAAAAAAATGCAGATGGGCATTAGTAGGATGTGAAACTAGATAAGACAGGATAGGGAGTAAATTTAAATAGAGAAACATAAATACAAAGAGGAGAGGCCCAAAGGCTAAGCCCTGGAACTTTCCACTGTTTAAAGTTTGGAGGAAATAAGAGGAACTAGAAAAACAAATAAAAATAGAACTGCCCAAATGTTAAGTTGAAAACCAAATGAGGGTAGTGTCCTAAAGGAAAAAGGAAAAACAAAACAAAGACAGACAGCCACCCAAACAAAACACAGCAGAATAAAACAATATTTTAAGTAGTAAAAGCTGCTGCTGAGTCAGGAAGTCTGACAATTCAGAATTCACAAACTCATCTCTGGATTGAAAGAGGCAAATGCCAATGGTGATACTAGTAATTAGTTTTGATCGAGTACTGGGTGTGAAGAACTGAGTAGGGTTTAGAGGAAATTAAAGCAGATGAATTGGAGATAATGGGTTAGGAAAAAAAAAACAACCTCTTTTTAGATGTTTGGCTATAAGAACTTATAGAAAATGCATAGTGTTTGTAGAGGGAAATGAGATTGAGAGGGTTTACTTTTTATTTTTTTAGTTTTTAACTAAAGAGATTTAGCAGCATGCTTACAAGTTGATGCGAAAGATCTAGCAGGGTAGAAAAAAACCAATAAGCAAGGGATTGGTTATCATGATTCACTGAAGAATGTAAGCCTAGTGAAAAGGCGAGACGGACCTGAGAATGGACAGGATCCCCTGCACAACAACTGGCAGAGAATACCGCTTAAGGACCAGATCACCTGGTTTGACATTCCGGCTTTTCCACTTATTAGCAATGTGACTTAGGCAAGTTGTTACCTTTCTGAATCTCACTTTCCTCACATCTAAAAATGATAATAATTAATATGATATTAATTTTGCCTACTTCAGAAGGTTGGTATGAGAACTGAATGAGTTCATATTTGCAAAAGGCTTAGAAGAACAAGTGCTCTATCATGTTTGTTAAATATGTATAGACAGACATTCATAGTACAAACATAAAGATATCCCTAGTGATCTTCCTTGTTATCTGAACTCCTGTGGTGTCTAAGTCACACTACTATCCATTTGCTGACTGTCTCCTATGCCAGGAAGACTTTGAAACATGAATGTAAGCTTGATTCCTGAGTTAGAAAGCAACTGTGGAAATTATGATCATGGTACTGACCTGCTACATGCTCAATTTTAGTGTAACTCAGACTCTTCAGCTTTAAAAAGATACTAAATATATTTCCTAGTGTTTTTGAGAAATAAGTGAAATAAGATATATAAACACTTTGCCCAGTATATGTTGCCATTGGATTTTAGTAACATGACTGGTACTTTGATATGGACGTGCTATGGGAAAGAGTGAAATCCAGTGAGATCAAGTTCCTTTTTTTAATTTTTTCTCAGTCTCTCCCATTCTTCCTAGCTATATTTCACATTGAAAGTTAAAACTTCAAAAACATGAAATTGGCCAGAGAATGAAAGGATCTGCATTATAATGAGAGTAACAGATTTCTGAGTCTAAAAAATGATCATTATCTATGGTGTATCCCACAACACTTTTAGCAACTGAGTTGACACAGAATCAAAAACATTTATTGATAACAAAACTATATTATATGCTAGAAGATCTTTGTGCATCTGTGTGGGACAATTTATATTTTTAAAAGTCAAATGTTTACATGTAACTCAAAATTTTGTAAAATATAAAGTTGAATTAATAAGTGTATATGTGTAGAGATGATGAAATATGAAGGAAAGTAAGACAGCTACAGAGATAACCAACTAGCAGTAAAAGAAGTATTTGTTAAACGACCACTTAACACTTTGTGTATACAAATAATTACTGCTAAGAGTCACTGTACTCAAAAATAAATTGACCAATTGAGCAGTGCCTTTTAAATATTTTAATAGTACAGCCTACATTCTTCCATACTGGAGTTTTCTCAATTTGCCAGACTCTGGCTAGGTTGCTAGTTTGGAGGAGAAATTCTGAGTTGTCCAGGTAATATATAATTAGGAAGTAAAAATGAATTCTCTCAGGTAAGGAGGAAACTTAGAACTGAAATTTTTTAAAACCTAGCCATCATCTAAAAAGCATCTTCAAGGATTTATCAAAATGCCATTCTTTCTAGTACTCATAATATTGAAATAACTTTAACCTGAGTTACTTCATAGAACGGAAATTTGAAATGAGAAGAATGGGCAATGCTTTTTTTTTAATTGAGGAAAGATATGAATCAAAAAACAATCCTGCAATTATTCATTACAGTGAACACTGGATGGAAGCATTCCCACAATGGAGAAATCATAGTTTAACATAATTTAATATCACTTTTAAAAAACTCACTTTCTCTAAGAAGTAAGCAAAAAGAAAAAAATAGCAACTTGAGGTGGAAGTGTTATAAACCAGCTGAATTTGATCTGATAAAGGATATCCACATCAAAAATCTTGGCTTTGAGTTGTATGATATTAAGCATAGTATGTAAAGTCTTTAAATATCATTTTGTACAACAGTTTAGTGACTGTCACAATATCTTCCTTAACTGGTTGTTGTAACAACTATAAATCGTTGTAATGATTCTAGCATAATATTTGGCACATAGGAGACTCCATAAATATTTGTTGTTTGTATGGACCAGTACTTGAACACAATTCATATGTAACAGAGGAATCCAAGGTGAGAGTCCACAGTCTCCAATAAGAAAAAATGAGTGAAAGAAATGATTTTCCTCTACCCTCTTAGTAGTTAAAGCCTGATCATATGACACAAGTATAACCAAGCAGATGCCCCTGTCCCATCTTTGATTTGGGGAATGATGAAGCAAAAGTTCAAATTAGTTGGAGATGTTTGCATAGTGCAGGGACTGTCAATTGGGGTGCTTTTGCAATGTCTAGATACATTTTTGGTTGTCAAGACACTGGTATCTAATGTGTAGAAGCCAGAGACACTGGTGAGCAACCTACAATATAAAAAAGCCTCACACATCAAAGTTTGACCCAAATGTTAATAGAGCCTTGACTGAAAAAGCCTGGAATTGCACTGGGAGCACAGCGGAAAGTACAATGTCACAGCAGGAGTAGTTTGGAGGTGGCAGAGTGTCTAGCTAGCTGGTCAAACTGCAATGCCCTGAGCAAATGACTTCTGTGAAAGCACATTGACATCTTGGCTAGTTTTTGCCTCTTGGCCCTCCTGTTTGATCATTGCTTTCCAGTTATATATTAATTTTGTAAGCTGTATGACATACTGTGTGACATAATTTCTAAAAAGTTATTTAATGATTATGTTAATGAATTTTCATATTAACCATCAAGAAAACTTGATTAGCAGAGATAGTCGATCAATAGCAATTATTATTATTATGAATAACATTAATAACAATTCAGTTTTCTAGAAAGAGGGAGAATTTAACCAATTATTAAATATATAAATAGCTATCATTTATTATGTACTTACAGTTGCCAGGGAATTATGAACATGATACTTAGTCCCCAAAGTCAATTTATGAAATAAGTATTAATATCTCTATTTAAGAAATGAAACTGAAGCAATCCAAAACCCTCTTACTAATTAAATGTCAAATACCAAATATCAAATCAGGTCTTCTCAACTCTAAGCACCTTTTTAATTCAAGGCTTTTTTGCTACCTGGCTCTCTCTCTCTCTCTCTCTCTCTATATATATATATATATATATATATATATATATATATATATACTATATATATCTTTCATTTCAGAGCCAACATTCTCTAAACTTACTGTCTTTTTTCCTGATTTCTATTTTATTTCCATTCTACTCTATTCTGGTGTTTTATCCTTAACATTCTATCCCAATATATCTTTAAAATCATCATGGCTTTCTAGGTGTCAAATACAACCAACTTGACTACAGCCTCCTTCCCAAAATTCCATTACCCACCTATTTTCAGGATTTCTCTTATCACTTGATGTCCTTGTCAGTTTAATTAGCAGGCTCTTTTTACTCTAACTCTTGAAAATTAATACTTATCTGGTCTTCATCTTTATCCTTTTTATTCTCATGCCACAAACTCTCCCTAACAGCTCTGGATGTTATTTCATAATGCCATATATTAATAAGACAGATTTATATTAATTCAAATTTAGTCAAGAATGGCATAAAAATAATTTAAATTTCCATGGTTAAATCTACAAACCTGGCTAATTGTCAGATAACCTATGAGTGGGGCCTAAAAATATCTAGAATTTATTTGTAAAAAATTATGTCTTTATTCTTACATGTTTAAACTTCAGTCACCCTCAAATTACTCTCTCTTTGACACAATACACATATCAAGATGCTTTCTCCACTGCTCAGAATGGATAGGTTTTGAACTCATAAATTTTGATGCCTTTCAGTGCTCCTTCTGTTTTTACCTCACCTCTCCCACATGAACAAATTGTTTCCCTTTGAGAACTTTTTTTTCCCAAATCCATAGAAACAAACAAACATAAGTCCTATGGGGGAAGATTAGGAGAATAGGGAGGGTGAGGCATGGAGATAATTTTGTTTTTGCTCAAAAACTGCTGAAACTCAGCGCAGTGTGGGCAGGTGCATTGTCATGGTGGAAGAACCAGTAATCAGTAGCTACAAATCAGGACGTTTCTTTTGCATATCCTGTCTCACAACGCTAGCTGGTACACTCATGCCAACGGGTTCCTAGAACACTTACCTAGTGGGGAAATACTGTACTACAAGGGATCCACCCACTAAAAGATCATTCCAGGTTTTGGGGGATACCCCTTGTAAAGTAGAATTCCAACTGTTAGAAACAAAGTTATCTGAACTGATACTTAGCCTTTAGGCTTTCATCATATGAATTCAAACTATGCCATTCATTGCCTGCATGACTTAGTTTAGGGTTTGCTATAAAACATTATATACTTCTCTGGCTTAGTATAGCACAGTATGAGGTTATTCTAATAAATTAACCTAGTCTCAAATTCACACTTGAAGAAAATGACTTTATTTCCTAACCTGCGTTCTTTTCTTCCTACTATGAAGCAAAAAATTGTTGTTACGAATACTTGAGTCTAAAAACACACCACTCCTGCTCAGTGTGTCAGAGAATCCTGCTCTCTTATGCTGTAGCTAAAATTATAGCTATACAGTGAGAACTACATATTGAGAACTGTTAATGCTTCAGAGACCGAGATATTCCGTTTGCTGGCCTGCAGATGTGTCTCAGAGTGTGGGTCACAAAAGGATGGAAAAATCCTCTCTCCATCTGTACTATGATTAGGCATGGTTACTCCATGACAAAGAAAAGACAGGTTTCTAAAACAATATTTCAATTTCAATATTGCATGATTTTCTAAGTTTAGGGATATACATGTCATTTTCCTGCAGGCAAAATGTGGAGTGCCAGCGTGGCCAGGTAAGAAGGACAATCTGGTCTCAACTGCAGTTTTCCAGGAATTGAGTTTGAACCCAGTTCTCCAAACCCTATTTTTTCTTCTTCTGACACTTTCAATAACTTTCCATTCAAGAGAACCTGCTGCCCATATTTGCCAGGTGACTTCAGTCAACCCATCTTATTTCATCAATGATATTCTAATAAGCCTGAATTTAAAAAGGTAAGGGGTCAGGCTCTATAGTGCTTTGCTTTGAATAAAAGGATCTGCTCCTGTTAATTAATTCTAATATATTCAACTCATTACCGGGAACAGAAATACCTGACAATTTTTAATAATTGATTTATCTCACCTGGCAATCAACCATAAAACAAAGCATTCTTTTAGAGAAAATAGTTATGTTTAGCACTTAATAAGTAATGGTGAAGAGAATTATGATCTTTGATTGATATCTTCTTGTGAGCTTCGGTCATATAAAAAAGATAGAGTTGTGAACAACATACTCAAAAATAAACTGTATCTTCATAAATATTTAAATTCATTTTCATCAAATTATTCAAAATAGGTTGAAATATGTTATTTTTCATGGATTTCATCTGGGTTCTGATACTATTTAGGGATTAAAAGAGAATGACATTTGCATCTAATATCTAGGATACCACATGTTGTGAAAAGATGTCATGTTGTAACATTTATAGTTTTTTACTTTAACTGAATACAGACTGGATATTTCAGAATTATTATATCAAATGACATTTTTGTATTTGTATTATACTTTATTCCTTCTAAGTCTCTTCCTCAATTTCTCTAAATTGGTATTCTTTCACTTTAATCACATATTATAATCATGTCATTAGGAAAATATAACTCTGGAAGAGAATTCCTAAGTTGGCTGGGTCATAACTGAAAAATAAAGAGGAACTTTCCTAGATAAGTAGGAAAACACAAAATAGCCACATTCATCAGGATTGTCAAATTTTATAAAACATAGCTAACAAAAGTTGTGTTGCAAGCATTAGATATAATGTTAAAGAGAGAAACATGGCATGTTTGATTTCACTGTCATTATTGAACATTGTATTTTATATTCCAGTCAATGTCATCAGATAAGTGGTAGAAATGAGATAAAACCACCATATGCTGATGATATACTCATCAACAAATAAAGCCAAATTAATAAAATAACAGGATGATAGAATTAATGAAGCATTTTTACCAAAGTTGTTAGATACAAATTCATCACACAAAAAATCAATAACTCTTTGAGTTAACAGAATGGCCTACTAGAACATATTATTAGTTAAAAGATACCATTCACAGTAGGTATAGTAAATTTGTTAAAAATGTGAAAAAATATAACTTTATTAAAAACCATAAAATATCTGAATAAAGGGAAAGATATACTATATTCTTGGGTAGAAACATTTATTTTTATAAACAGAAATCTCGAAAAATCCAAGACAAACCCAGTTGAAAATAACTTGTTAATAGAATTCAATAAACCAATTTAAATATCTGTATGAAACAGTAAATATTAAAAAAAAAAATTCTATGATCCAGAGGTGGCATGAAGTTAACACTTGGAAAGCAGAGAGCTGACACACAGGCTCATAAACAGCTTAATTCCAAGGGCCAGAGATTCTCTGTTGGTGACTCAGAGCCCTGATATGGTCCTATGTCTGATACACCTGACTTGAGTGAGAGTCACCAAAAATCAGTACTTCAGCACCGTTCTAGTGACCTAGAAAAGATCTCATGTACTCCTCTGAAAGAAATACTGTGCCAGGTCTTGAGCCACCATGCTGGAATGGAAGTTTGTCCTAAGACCAAAGAATGATCTCATAGGCACGATTCCCAGAGTTTCATGGAGCATCCAGTTGATTACAAAACTGGAAAAGGAGCTATGGTGAAATGGTGTGGGCTGCCTTGATGAAAGAAATGACAACACCAGTTTTTGGGTTGGGTTATTGTGTCCAGATGACTCTAATGACCCCAGCTAGTTCTAAACATTACAGGGAAATTTAGAAACTTCCAGCTGTACCCCTTATGTCTACCATGCTGATTCAGTTGGTATTATGAGGTATGGGACCAGATATGATCACAATATGGACATTTCCTATATGCTCAGCACCATAATTATGAATGCACCAGCAATTTTTCCTTTCTATGAAATCATACAAAATTCATCTTATCAGAATTCCACTATTCGTGGGGCATATACTCATAACAGTACTGTAAACAGTGAGCTTCATCTCCATGTGAATGCATATTTTTATGTATTACAATTATATCTTAGTATGTATGATGCTTAATATACTCACAGTTTCATTCATCTTACTTGATCTTCCCTTTGTCACAGTTCCCTTGTAATAGTTGGCTTTGAAATCATCACAGACATTTTTTAAAAATTAGCTAAAGAAAAAATGAGTTAAATTTAATTGGTTTTAATAGAATATTTTTATTTGATGTAAAATAAATCAAACTGTACAATTAGGATACTGTTAAGCCCTGGTTAAAATGGCCTTCAGAAAGAACCCTATCACTCACCATATTGATTCTCCAGATGCGGCACATTAACTCTCAAATGTGCATGCCAGAATTCATATAGCAGTAAGAATACATTCTATATCACCTATTACAAGAAGTATGTGGATAGTGAAGGAAAAACATGGTTTGAAATATATGGAACCAGAGCCAGAACTACTCTGTGGAAAATACTTTCAGTCATTGTGTGTGTGAAATTGTAAGCAGCAGGTTTTATTTGCTTCAATGAATAGCAAAAATAGAAGTCTTCTCTTGTCAGAAATACCCTCACATAAGCATCGGATACAATTATATGTGCACTCTCTTTTTTTTGGTCTGTTTTAATGGAAATTGTACACCAGGGGATTTATCAGAATCACTGCTTTTAGGATACAAACAGCAGCACCCAACTATATCTGTAGGTGAAGTCTCATGTTTTATGGATAGGGTTCATGTCTTAGCATAGCTAACACATTTTGTCTTGATGAAATATTGCAGTTTCAGATAAAATGATGTGTAAAATTGACAAGAATGTAGTAAAATAGCCTGAAGAAACAATGCTCCAGTGATAAAACTCCTACACCTTTGTTAATAATTCAAATATGTAGTGCGAGTGCAATTTGTTAGATCAAATAAAGAATAGGCCAATGCATCATAGAGATAACTTAAATAGCATTTGAAGTGCTCTTGGGTAAGCATTTTTTGGGTTCACATATAATTTTGTAGATATTTTTTCAGGATTATTGATCTTGCCAAAATTTAAGTATAGCAGGAAGTAAGTATATGAGTGAAAGACGAACATAAAACTAAAAGAAAAAAACCAACAGAATTAAAACATGTCAAATCTTTATCACAATGGAAGTTAAAAAAATAATGACTAAAATCACAGACACACTTTAAAATTCTCAATGATAATAATAGAATTTGAATAGCTAGAAGAAACATTAAATTATCCTTATAGCAACGTAATAGAAAATGGTATTTTAAAATTGTGGATTTATAAAGAGATGATAAAAGATTATGCTGAGAAAAACAAAGAATAGAAGCATTGTACAGGTGAGTCTAGCAATTAATCAAAATATTGTGTTATTTTTCTATTTAAGAATTTGTGATATTTTTTGCAAGGGTATGTTAATTAATATAGCCTCTTGAGAATATAATTATTACTATGGATAACATTTCAGTTCACAGCCTAAACAGCAAAAACAAGGTAAACGATCTTTTTATCATGGCACAGTTAAAACAGAGAAAATAAATGTGTGGCATAAGTATCATAATCTCTTCCCAGATATTAATGCTTTTTTCTGTCAGTCATATTCTTCACAGATTCTTAGTAATAGTATCTAATGGTATGGTACTTTCCTAATAGTGTAGTATTCAAAAGTGTTTTGATTCTTGCATTACAAGTAATATACATTTATATGGAGCTGAATGATGGCCCCCAAATCCTGTCTTCCAATTATTGAATTTAAAAATCCTTAGCAAAATTTTTTACTCATGTCTTTCCCTCACTCCCTGTGTCTGTCCATCAGCAAATCTTACCTTTAAAACATATTCAAACTCTAACCAATTCTCACCAACCCACTGTTATCTTTCTGACCCAATACATCATCATCCTTCCTGAATTATTCCAATAGTTTTCTTACTGGTGAGCCTTCTTTCTCCTTGATCCTCCTTCTCTACCTGTCTACACAACATCAGAGTAATCCTGTTCAAAGTAAGTCATGTCAGGACATAAATGATTCTAATGCTTTGCCATCTTTCTCTAAACAAAAATCAAAGTCATCTCATGATTTAGAAGGTGCAGTGTAATCTGGACCCAGAACACAATTGAAAACAAATATATATTTTTTTTTATCTAAGTGGTTATCCTGTTAAGAAGCAGAGTTATTGATTTTTGTGCTCCTCAGTACAAATCACTGATGATATCCATCATAACTCATGACAACCCATGAATATATGGGAAAAAATGACATTGAGAATTGGGATTTTAAATAAAGAAAGAAAATGCTGCTTATTGCTTTTCCTATTGTGAGGTTGAAAAACTTGGATTATTTCTGCTTTCCATTCATGATATTTTATGTCTCTGATCTCATCTTCTGCTGCTCCCACCTCTTTCATTCTTTCCCTGTCATGCTGACCTCCCTGGAGATACCACATTCTTGCCTCAGAGACATTTCCTTTGCTAGAAATTCTGTATTTATACCTGCTGGACTCTCTCATTTCCTTCAGAACTTTGCTGAGATCCACTTTCTCAGTAATGACTTCCATGATAACACCTATAATTTCAGCCTTCAGACACTTCTGACCCTCTTTCTTGTTTTATTATACTCTGTAGTATTTATTAGTATCAAACATAACATACACTTTATTTATTACTATTGTTATTTTCTTCACACTGTCATATGGTATGTAACCTTCATGAAAGCCTAGAGTCTTTTGTTGTTGTTAATGTTTTGTTTGGAACCGTATCTGTAGAGTATACAAAGCTGCCTCTCATTTCTCAGCCTCCAAGTGAGGACAAGTGTGGCGCTCACAGCAGTAATCCCAGTGACTTGGGAGACTGAAGTGAAGGAATCACCTTGAGGCCAGGAGTTACAGACTAGACTGAGCAACATAGTGAGACCCTGTCTCTACAGAAAACGTAGATGGGTGTAGTGGCCTGCACCTGTAGTTCTAGCTTAAATTAGAAAGGCTGGAGTGGAAAGATTATTTGACTG
Organism: Carlito syrichta; assembly: GCF_000164805.1. Classification (NCBI taxonomy): domain Eukaryota; kingdom Metazoa; phylum Chordata; class Mammalia; order Primates; family Tarsiidae; genus Carlito; species Carlito syrichta. Next base: position 530 of record NW_007245783.1, on the reverse strand, counting down.
AGCCCAGGAGTTTGAGTCTGCAACAGAGTGAGACACTGTCTCAAATAAATAAATAGATACATAAATACATAAATAAAAACTTATTTTAGTGATGTTTCAAAAGCAGTCTGCATAGGTAAGTCAAGTTGTATTTTATCAATCTACCTTCTAACATGTATGACCATCGCTGATGCCTCTGGCCCTGGTCTCATGATCTTTCTGCTGAATTACTGTAGCCGTCTATGATGTTGTCTCCCTCCTTCATATTTTGATACGTTTCACAATGTAGTCAGTGTACTTTTTCCCAAATGCAAATCTGGACAAGTCCATTCTGATAAATATACTTCAGTGACTTTAATCCTAGCTTCTCACTAAGGTTACTACTGTTTCTCCCATCCAAAGAGAAATGTTAGAAAGATGCAAATGTGAAATAATGCTGTATAGTGTGGGATGAACTTGGATTTACATATGTGTGCTGAAAGGGAAGTTATGTACAAATTTTTTTTTTTTTTGAGTTGGAGTCTCACTCTGTCGCCCAGACTGGAGTGCAG
>NW_007245782.1:52999-95258 GCF_000164805.1 Carlito syrichta | reverse complement strand
TTGACAGACCCAGATTTATGAACTCCTGAGTTCAAGACCAGCAGAAAAGAAAGTTCCTCTCACCAAAATTTTGAAGAGATATCCTGGACTTTGTATGCTCAAACATAAACCAATTCCTGTGACAAGAAGGAAGAAATACTAGGCCCAGTTCACATGACCATCCCTAAATCTGGGAGAACTCGTCCCCGTTAAAATGTATTGATTTAAAAGACTGGTTTTCCCTGATAAAATTGGGTCTCTACATAGAAGGCTGGATGAGAGTTAGGCTGCAAATAAAACAGCAAATAAGTCAATTTATTAAAGAAAATCAGACCCAAATAAACACAAAAGCATACATATCTCTACTGTAGCCTAAACCTAGGAAGGAAACTTCAGCCTTTTTTTTTCACTATTTTCCATAGAAAATAAATAACATCTTTTATTATCTCTCAAGGGAGCCCATGGAAGGCTGGTAGAATAGCAGTTATTCAACTTCCAATTGGGTTAAATGTGGAAACTGTATCCACATTGTATCTGTCCTGTCATACTTTTTCTTTTCCAGTTAAAAATACACTTGTTTGTAATTTTCTCATAAGCTAATTGTGTTTCAAACTTTCTCATTGTTGCTTGAGTATTTCACTCAGCAAAGAGGAGAAATGAACCAGACCATCAAGCTCTGGATAGCTGCACATTCACCTTTTCAAGTGTGCTATAAAGTAAAGCCAAACAGAACCCACTTATTCCAGAGCCGTGGTACAGTGGCTGTTGTGTTGTGGGTGTCATCATGGTTCAGATCCATTCAAATTTAAGTTCTGGTCTTTCTCAGAATACCTCAAAGTTGTGAAAGTCTCTCACAAAGAATAACAAAAATAACTAAACATAATACATTTGTTCCAGAGAACAAAACTAAGGACATTTTCTACTTAGCAGTTTGGTTAAAGGTAACACGATAAAGAATGTAAAAAAAAGAAAAAGAAAAGAGTGCCTGAAAAAAGAGGCCAGACCCAGCAAGACCTTTGCAACTTGTATCTTTTGACCTAAAAGTCACTTTTAATGGTTGTTTCTTGAAAGTTATGGAATTTTATAACCTGTCTTCTAATTCTACATTTAGCTACACAAATTCATTTATCTAAAGCTATTTTATTGACTGCATTTATAGCAACAATGCTGGTCAGCTAGGGAGATCACACTGCCTCTGTTCTCCATAACTCACAGTGCAGGGTTGACCACCCTCCCACTGAAATACTGTCCTCTTTTGAATTTGGGGTTGTCTTCAGCATGTAGTTGGTAGCTGAAAGGCATGGGTATGGATGAGAATGTAGAGGAAGAGGAAGACAAAAGGAGAGGAGGAGCGGAGGGACAAAGAGAAGAAGGGCCATTGATTCTAGGTGAGGCGTTCTGTCACAGAGCATTACCTCTGGGGAAGAAAGTAGGAAATTTTTAATTTATCTACCTTCTGTTAAAGGGAAAATACAGAAAGGCTTGGAAACAGTGAAGAGAGAGATATTCAAATAAACTAACGTTACAACTATCAATTGCTAAAGATATTTGGAGGGCAATTTAAATGCACATATGCTTGGACAATCTTTTTCTTAAATGTCTATTCTAGTGGGGAAAAAAATAACTCTATGTGCCTCACACAAGAAGGCTCATTGGAAAATTTTTTGTAGTATCCCAAAATTGGAAACAACTGACATGTCCCTCCATAGAGGTATAGTTAAATAAAATGTGGTATATTCACATAATAAAATGCTATGAAACAATTAAAATGAATAAACTAAATCTATATCCCTCAATATTAGTAAACAACAGGAAATAAAATTGTATAGTATCATGCTACTTATGCACATTGAAAATACACCATTATATATATTACACACACACACAGACAGAAACACACATATGTATCTGAGAACTTTAAAACAATACTAAAAGAATAAAACCCATGGAGAAAATGAGGAAAGAAATGAGATTTAAGTTGGTATTCAAAGGAAATCCAAGTTTATTTGATATATTTTATTTCTAGAAAAGCATGAAGGAATATAGTAAATTCATAATAATAGTCATTCTGAATGATAAATAAACAACTGTTATAGTATTCTCTGAATTTTTCTGTGCTTTTAAAATTATCTCCCCAATATAGTAATACTCTCTATAATAAAGGAAAGAGTAAAAAATAAATATGTAAACCAACTTCCATGCTTTGGAGCAATTTTACAATACCCAGTTCTTATGTCCAAAAAGTCATTCTGAACTTGAAATAGAACATAACTTTATTATAAGCAAATCCATAATTTCAGTTGATTCAGTTTGGCTTGTGATTAAATAATCCAAGTATAAATATCAGGAATTTGGGTATTTTAGAAAATGCCATAGTTTGAAAATTCATTTTTAGGTGGAAGAGTGATATGGCATTTTAAAATCTTCTAATTAAAAGAAAAAATGTACCAAAATTATAAATCCCATGAACTCCCCTTTCCTCATTGTTCACCCTCTACCCTTCCACCCAAATTCCTGATGTTTGTATTAGATGAAAGTTCTAAGATGATTCCGACAGGCCTAGCTCATGCCCTGAGTACCACTTCAGAAAACAGTCACCAGATCCATCAACTGATGGCAATTACAGGTCTGAGACATTTTTCCCCAGCATTGTATTGTATTACGTTTTTCGTTCGTTTCCTTTAAATTACAGGGTGACCTGCTTTCAGTTTGGAAGCACAATGGCCGAATGAGAACAATACTTTTCATCAAAAAGAACAGAAGAGCCAAGGATTCTTCAAAGACTCCTAAGCACTGGGAAAACAAGTAAATAGAAAAATTAGCTATGAAAATTAGAGACAGAGACAAAAACCTTTTAAAAAAGATAAACTTTGTTCATTAAAATATTTTTTAATCTGTAGATACTTATGTACCTGTGCCCTGCTGCTGTATCATTAAATTCATTTGAAGTTGGATGTACAATGCATTAATTTGGCAAATTATCACATTATCTAGTTAGCTTAATTCTACATTTTACCTTCTGGGCCAATGGTGTTGAGACTCTGATCAAGTTAACTTCTTGGTACATCAGTTCATATAAACAAATTGTTCTTCCTCTAGGCTTATTTGAACCAAAGAAATAATATGTTGCAGCAATAAATAAATACATAGCAGATTAACAAGCGCTAAGTGTTACTCTTGTCTGGCACTGGAAGCTAACAGTGCATACTTCATGATAACTGAAAAATTAGCAGGAATTGTTTTGAGTATATGCAAACTAAGTATGAGGACAAGCAATACAGCTTTTAATTCTAATAGTTTACATAAATTACAAAGCATTATTGGGAATTGCTGAAATGAATGATTTGAATATTACCAAGGGTCTGAAAAAAAGCTGGCAAAATATCAGAGGTTCATCAACAGTAAACTTTTTTGCAATGACAAAAGAGTCATTAAGCAACGGTTGATGCCTGATTTATCCTAGGGTCCCCAAATTTCAGGCACCATCAACTCCACCTCAAAACAATGTATTTATGGACTTACCAGTCATTGTTTAAATGGCTCTATTTGTAAGCAGCCCTTATCCCTCTGAAGCAATCATATAGCATTTCACATAACTCTGAAGGAAAGAAGACGGAATTTCTCAGCTGGTGTTCAAATTGTCCTTCCTGAAATTTTTATCTGGTAATCCCAGTGCTCACTTCTGATATCATGAGGGCCCATGCTTCAGACACGAGAACTCAACTGTGTCTTTTTTTTTTTAAAGCAGAATTTATTGAAAGGACAGAAAAGCTCTCAGAGCAGGAGGGGACCTGAAGGTTTTGTCTCTCAACTGTGTCTTTACTAAACAAGACTAAACATCCCCAGTTCCTTCAGCTTGCCTTTTTTTGTTTGTTTGTTTCTTTTAAAATTCACATGGCTTTAAGTTGCAAAGCCAAAGTTCTTTTAACATTATTTCAAAGAGTCTTCTTAAACAGAAGCCCCAAATATAAAACCTAATACTCAAAGAATGGTTTGATAGAAAATAAATAAAATGATTTTTTTAATAAAAGCAGAATTTCATTTAGGATTTAAAAATAAATACCTGAATATATCTAGCCAATAAGTTATAAAATACAGGGAATATAATAATATGTAAATAATGGGGCAAAGTATGTATATGTGTACGTGCATAGAATACATATATATACAGGTGTGCATATATGCAGAGAAAGGGTGCTCTAGTGAAAATTGGATGTGAAGTTTGGAAATCATTCCTGAGAGGGCACAGGGAGAGATCATGGCAGGGCAGGTGGGAAGAGTCAAATTTTATCAAGAAAAAGTATTTAATTCAGCAAATTTAAATTGAGCAAGTAATTTGAGTTCCAACATTGCAGGTATGAGATATGCAAGCATCAGACACCATAAAATAGGCGTCAGAGACCAGTACAAAATAAATATTCATGCTTCTTCAAACAAGGACACTCATTCATTCATTCATTCAACCAATATTTGCAGTACACCTCTGAAGTATCTTGGCACTATTCTGAGAAACAGAAGGAACACCAATGAGTCTGGAGGAGAGTAAGCAATAGAAAGATGAATTTCAAATAATTCTAGATGACTCCAGAACTAAGTTAAGTGGTTGTGTAGCTTCAACCAGTATAGGACAAAGAGTTTTTTATGATTTTTTTTTTTGGTATAAAAGCCGAGCAGGAACTGTCTGCATTTCTAAATAACTTAGTGTTTCAGTTGTAGAAACAGCAATCATATAGTGTTAATAACCACCTTTACTGAGGGTTTATTATGTCCAGATAATAAGTGAAGCTCTTTACAATTGTTATATGACTTACTCATCACAGCACTTGGAAAATGATATAATTATTATCTCTATTTTATGTGCAAAGAAGCTAAAGATTAGTTATCCAAAGTTCCAAAGCAGATAAATGTATATGGTAAATTCTTTGCAAAAATGGCCATAATTCTCTCTAAAGCCATGCCCCGTCCATAATGTAACCTTGTATTTCCTCTAGTCAAGAGGCAGGGTCTATTTTTTCATTCCTTCAATCTTATTTCCCTTGTGACTTACTTTGGCCGACTGAATACAGCATAAGTAACAGTGTACCTATCCCAGTCTCAGACTCAAGGGGCCTTATATGCTCTGTGCTGTCTCTCACAACCCTAAAATTGCCTTGTGAACAAGCCTGGGCCAGCCTTCTGGAGAATGAGAGTCCATCTGGGGAAGAACCTCCCAGGTGAGGTCATTCTGGACTAGACAACACTCACTGATATGTCAAATAACTACAAAAGTGTAAAAGAGATCAGCTGAGCCCTGCCAAGCCCCACGTACACCAGAATAACCACTCAGCCAGCCTGTACCTGTATGTTACAATTGATGTTCCTTGTTTTAAGCCACTAAGTTTGGGAATGTTTGTGATGAAATTGAAACTCTAGATTGTCTGACTCCAGATGCTATGCATTTAATTGCTATATTTTGACATGCCAAATATTACAACATAATTCCCCACCTTAGAATTATGGGAGTTTCTATTTCAAATAGAAGATGGTCTGATACTACATTTTCATCAGTTTGCTTTTTTCCCCAATCCTCCCAAACAAGAAGTCCATCTTTTTATGCAAATTGATTTTCCCATTCTAAGGTTGTTTTTCCTCCCTAAATCCTCATTTCCAGCTGCTCTGGGTCAGGGGTAGAGATAGAGCCTTCCAACAAGCCTTTTGGCATTACAGAGCCGAGAGCCATCTGTTTGGCTGTAGGCTATTCACCATGGACCCAGCAAGCAACACATTTCTGACCAGTAGTTGATAATTTGATAGCTCATCATTACCCAATAAATATGCTAATCATCAACCCTGAAGTGGGACTAAAACAGTAATTTGGTTGCAAAACATCTAGTGCGTATCCAGAAGATACGGAATGAAGGTGATTCAGGCTTAACTTGATAAAACTGTCATTTTGTTATTTATCCCATTTCATTTGCAGTCACTCTTTGATCTATCCATGATCATGCACAGGAGATTAAATGGTACTTTCTGCTACCTGATAAATAAGTAGATACACACTTTCTTTGACATGTTATCATTTTACTCCTTTCTCATCTAGCTTTGTCGGGATAAATTTTCCTCTCTGATAGTTTTAATAGATTATCCTAGAAATCTAAGGAAGTATAATGAGGCACAAGTGAAGATTAAGAAACCATGTATACATTTCCCCCAACACTTAACCATCCAAATTGTCCAATAAGTGTCTTGTACTTGCAATATGCCTTAACATTAGATTCTGGAATATATTAAACACTCTCAATTGGAAAAATGTCCATTCTAATTAAGTAATCATAATGATGACACCTAGCTAACATTTGAAATAATATAAAAGTGTTTAAGCCATGTACTTCCATATTCATCATTTTATTATCTTCTTAATAATGACAAAGTAAATGAGTCTAAAATCATTAGATTATTTGTTCCTGATCCCACCACATTTCCTTTTATTTGAGGGCTTTTATTATAAATAAATTAGCAGAGAATGAAAAGCTGTGTCCAGTGCATTACTGTTATCTTGACTATTTCTCTCACCATCTATGTAAACAGTGCTTCTTAGACTTGGGTAGCAAACAACCTGTGAAACTCTACAATGGATAGATGATGGACTTATCAGAAATAAGTGGTTAATAACGACCATGGGAATTGGTCTATTCTAAAGTGTAGATCTTTTTTAAAAAGTCAACCAGATTCCTAATGGAAATAACAGCTAATGATTTTTGATCATACATTGTGTGCTAAATATTGGACACATATCTCATTTAATCCTTAAGCAGCTGTTGTAGGTATTAGTGTTGTCTTCATGCTATAAAGAAAACAGAAAAAAGAGATGGTAAGTAACTTCTCCAAGGTCATCCAGCTAACAAGAGACAGGACTGATTCAATGTTGGTTCAGTTTGAAGCCGTTTTCTACTTTGTGAATCTAAGAGGGGAAGTCTCTAGGGAAGGGAGAATGAAGTAGGTATTTCCAGAAAGAAGAAGAGATGGAGACGAGAGTTTTCAAGACATTTAGCAGGTAGGGAAGGGAACTGGCACAGGTCCAAGGGCCACACTTTGAGAAGTGCAACCCTATGATATCTCAGCTGTTATTCACTCCTGAAAATCAACTTGCCTCACTCTAGGGGTCAACTCTCCAACTACCTTCTATTCTGGAGAATCAAATACTAGAACTTCAGTAGAAGGACACAGTCTGGTGACTACTAGACACTCACATACAAATGAAAGATCATTAAGCGGCGATATCTGACTAGGTCCTTTGAACATGTAGATGAGACTGAAACATTTTAAAAACAGCTTTATGGGATGAAAATCTTCAAAGCAACATAAACATAAATGAAAAAATAACGACTTTACAGAATGTGCATAACAAAATTTAACTAATTAATGGCCTTTCTTTCCTTCCTAGACTTTTAAAAAATCAAGGGCTGAAAAATGCTTGGAGAAATTTCTCTCCCCTCACCACTTATGCAATGACTTCCTTTTCTCCTCCCCCCCAACTTTCCTGCAGAAACATCATAAAATAAATACATATAATTTTCTTTTAAGATGTTTAAAAAGACAGTACATGTGTGCTTCTTTATTTTTTATGTCTTTCTTTAGAGGGATTGTAGGTGGGGAGAATATTTTTTTTCTCACAAATCAAAGTTTAGTTAAGAAGGATGAGAAGGTGGGCTATGCTTGTCATAAAAAGAAAAGGCCCTTGATCGGTTGGTTGGTTCATTAGCTGGATCCCAACAACATTCAACAGAGAAATGTCTTGAAAGAGCGGCAGCCAATGGAATTTTTCCAAGGAATCTGAATTCCTTACAAGGACCTGCAAAGCCACAGTGAATGGCATCCAGACTAAATGAGGAACTGGCAGTTAGAGAAGTAGCTTTCTCTGTTCCTGTCCAAATTTCCAGTGAGAGGAGAGCATGCCCCCTCTCCCCGCTATTTCAGATACGAAAGAAAGCACAGGTGATATGAGCTAACAAACGGCCAAGGGGATCCTCCAGGCCAGCACACTGTGTCTGAGGACCACTTGTGGAGCTGCAGCACCCTCCCCACAATTTAGAGGTGGGTGCGGATGTCTCTAAGCCTCTCCTTCTCCTGCCCATCTCCTCTCCTCCTCCCAAGCCCACCACCTCTGCTTCTTTTTAAACTTTTCATTTTGAAAAAATTCAAAAGTTGCAAAATTAGCACCCCACTTACTAAAATGAATTCAACATACTGCTCACCTAAATCGCTAATTTTGTCACATTTGCTTTCTCTGTATGTGTGTGTTTACGTGTATAATATGTGTATGCAATCTACATACATGTTGTTATTTTACTGAACAATTGGATCTTTCATCCTAAATACATCAGCAGGTATCTCCTGAAAATAAGGAAATTATTTTGCATAACCTCAATTCAGAAACTGAATTCAGGAAATTAATATGGCTATAATACTATTATCTAATATACATTTTATATTCAAATTTTACTTATTATCCCAATAATATACTTTATACTGTCTTTTTTTTAACCCAAGAGTCAATCTAGGGTCATGCTCTGCATTTAATTTTCTTGTCTCTTTAGTGTCCTCAATCTGGAACAGGCTTTCATAACATCAACATTTTTTGAAGGGCACAGAAATTATTCCTCAATTTAGGTTTGTGTGATTGTTTATTTATGATTAGATTGGAATTACTCATGAATGCTATACAAGTGATAGTGTGTCTTTCTCAGTGCCCGAGAAGGCATATGATATTAATGTGTCCAATTATTGATGTTAACTTTGATCCTATGGCTGAGGTCGTTTCTGGAAGACTTCTCTGCTTTAAATGTATCTTTCCTTTCCCTTTATAAAAGTGATCTGTGAAGAGATACATTGGCATCGTATAAATTTTCTGTTCCCCAACAAAGTCACCCTATGGTTTTAACACAAATTCCTATAATATTTGTATTGATGGCCAAATTGTTCATCTAGACAGTTCTGGAATTAATGACTTGCTCAGCCTATGCCAGCCTTGACCTGGTAAGTCTGTTTACTGCACATTGTGAACCTTTTCATTTATTCTGAAACTGCTTCCTTTGTATTTTAGTATGTGAGGATTTGAAGAACAGCCCACATTCACACTACACCTGAGTCATGATGACATTAGGGGACCTCCAAAGAAGACCGCAATTATTTTGCTACATTACCTTTTTCTTATTTCACTCCATAGATGTGAAGAAAAGCAACCCACCCTGGACTCTTTCCATAGGAAAATGAGCAAAACAAGTGGGGAAATCTCCTAAATTCAAAAATCAAACCAAGTCCCAGCCAATCTGGGAAGCAAAATGCCTGCTCAGTCTGCAAAGCCACAGCAGGGCATCCTGCTGATTTTTAAGCAAAATTAATTGCAAGAAACTGGCAAATCTCCAAACAACCGCCGCTCTTCCCTTCATTATTGAAAAATCTCTGTTGTCACTTCTTAATCAGTGCTTCATTCGTAATTCTATAGACTGTATTTTGCTTGCACTTAGGGAGGGATTGGTGGAAATACTACTTTTACTCAGCAATTGTTTTGCCTAAGGATTTAGGTTAGAACTCACAGTTTGGCAAGATTTGGAACTTAGGTAGCAAAAAGCCCTCAGGGCTCTTTGGGAAACAAACTGGGACTCTCACACTGGGTAGACATGTGCAAACTATCTCTCAAGGTCATAAAGATACGCCCTGCATATATTGGCCTATAAAGTAAAAACAGCAAGTTCTCTCTCTCTTTGCTAGTGGTGCAAAATAAAAGAGACCAATAAAGAACTGTTGACCACAAAAGGGAAATATCTTTAACATTTACTGGGAAGCCTTTCACTAGCTTGTTTACTTACTTGCTATGGGAATATGACAAAATGTAACTTTCTTTTTTCCGGGTCATGTCTTCATGCCCTAATCTTTTCCTCATATGCAAAACCAAATAATTCAAACCAAATAGTGAAATATTAGGATAAGGGGCTGATGCCAACTGATACTGCATAGAGAACTTAACCAAAGAAAAAGGAATTGTAGGGAGTTTGTTCTAATAATTTTGCAGGAATAGCATAAAGCATACCTACAGAAGTTAACTTGAAGGTTTAAGGAAAGCATGAAAAAGGCCTCTGTTGATAAACAAGACAGATATTTCAAGCCAACTTTTTTTATTTGGAAAATTGGCATGGCCATCTGATGCCTAGGGAGGCCACACTATTTAAATTCAACTTTCACATAAAACTGCCAATGGCTAAAATCTATTTTTTAAAAAATTCGCTTAGGATAAACTTTTTATAACCTCTGTTAGAAAGAATGAAATTAAAGTAGTTCTGACTTCAAAAAGGAGTCAGCAGGTCATAATATTTTTATATAAAAGGATACAGTCAATTCAACTGGCATTAATTGAGCACATATGCAGGTTACGTTGGTATAATGGTATTTAGACGGGCCCAATCATCTATTGTTCATCTATTTGGCTAGAGTTACCTCTATGGTTTAAATTTCTCCAATGGCTTCATCTCCTTATACTTAGAATAAACTCAAACCCTTTTCCAAGGCATATATAAAACACCCTGACCCAGTCTGTGCTCCTTTGCTGTCACCCATTCTCCTGCTGATGTTCACGATACTCCAGCCACATGGAATATCTCTCAGTTCCTTGAGTTTGTCAACCTATCTCAGGGAATTATTCACTTGCTGTTTCTACTGCCTGGATAGCAAGATCCTCACATGTCTGGTCTTCAGATCTCAGTTTATAAAAAACCTCCATGCTCACAGTACCCAAAGCCCCCCTACCCAGCCACTCTTTGTCCATGAACATCTTATCTTTATGCCATGGCTCTCACCCGCAACAGGAGTCCTTTCTGGTCCTGTTCACTACAGTATCTTCAATATTTGGAATAGAACTCAGTAAATGGATGTTGAAATAATGAGACCCAATGAATGACTGGATCAAATATAAAGGTAATGTGATATAAATAACATTGGATTCTGCTTAATATTAGCACTTCTGTCTTATATTTTAAGTATTCAGGATCAGATTTAATTTTCTCTAATGACCAACAGTTCTTTGGGGCTGAGGATTCTATCTTATAAATCCCTCTTTCCCCCCTGTAGCACCCATTGCTCAGGAAAATTTTTGAAATGTCTACAGGAAGGAAGGAAGAAAAGGAGGGAGTGAGGGAAGAAAGAATTTGTCACCAGATGGACAATGACTTTTCCTGCAGCAATACACTGAAGCAGACAATTGCAGATTTGCTGTTGGGGCTTGTGGTGATAAGGATTCCACCCTCAGTATTAATTCAGAGCAGAGAAGTGCTGTCAAGTGTCTGAGGGAGTGCGGAAGCTGGTATTGGTGAATTCTCTACTGGGAAGCTCCTAAACAATGGGAAGGCAAAGCTGAGCAAGTGAGAGACATGCTTTCCCAAGAGCCCTAAGGAAAGGTCTTTTAAATCAGGGAACCAGATGGTCTGTCTTATTAAAGGGTGCCTCTCAAAGACAAATTCTTTTTTTGTTCCTTTAATACTCACCTTGGTGAAAGGTGAATGGCTACTTTTTAATCAATCTCTCCAAAGTGCCCTGTTTTCAGCCTTAACCTCTGTTCAAAAGTAGGACATTCAACCTCTGCTGTCTGCCTGGCATTTAAGAGGAGAGAGCTGAATGTGTCCCCAGCAGCCTAAGGGTGCCATTTTTGCCCACAGGAGGAAAGATGCATCTCAGAGATGAGGTACAAATCTCATTTCCTCCTAAAGCTTGGTTATAGGAGGGAGCACCCAAACTGCTGCATTTACTCTCTGAACATCTGTTGTGTTTCTATAATACCAGTCTCCTACTAGGATGCTTTCTTTAAAATGCCCTAAAATGACTCCCATCACCCATTCTGTAAAGACATGATGTAGTGAGGAGAGAACTACTCTAAGATTGGACACAAAGTACCTGTGGGATCTTGGAAATGTCAAACCACCTCCATGGATATGTTTTCACAACTGGACCAGATGACTTTAGTTTGGGGAAGGAAAAAACAAAGAAAACAGGAAACACGGTTTAAAATTACAACAAAAGATAGCTACTTCTGACCTCAAAGGGAGTCCCTGAATTAATTTCAGTGACAATCTTGGCTTGTTTTTTTGTTTGTTTGTTTGGTTGGTTGGTTGGTTGGTTTGGTTTGATCTAATTCAGTGGTTTCCAAAGTGCTGTGTCTAGATTGGCAGCATCAGCATCATCTGGGAAACTCATTGGAAATGAACATTCTCAGACTCCATCCCAGACCTACTGAATGAGAAACTAAGGAAAGGGACCCAGAATTCCTCTGTGAGCTCATATTTGAGAAGTACTGATCTAAAATAATACTTTTTGGGGACAGTTATGAACATATGCTTGTGGCCTGTCCTTCTTCTGACGGCTCTCCTTACCATCTGTGGTCCCCAGGGTTCTAGGAATTCTCTAATGCCACCCACCTCTAAAGACAGAGCACATGGCATTGCTAAGCCAATCAGTGCATTTCATTTATCTGGCCACGGTAATTGGTGCAGGATGGACATTTGGGTGAGAAGATCCAAAAAACCGAGTTCTATGATTTTGCTGGGAAAAAAGACACTCCTAATGAGAATGTGACTTGTAAGTAACAGCCATTTGGAGGACCATAAAAGGAACTGGGCTTAGGATAAGCCAGAACTATAGAAGAAAGACGGTAGATTTAAAAAAAAAAAAAAGAAAAAGAAAACCATAGGGCTTTAGTAACACTGCCAGTCCAGGACCAAACCATGTTTGACATCAATTCTACCACAGCTTTACCTTTTTTGTAACAAGAGCCAAAAAAGTTACTTTTTAAAAAAAGCCTGTTTGAACCAGTTCTGGTATCACCTGCAACCAAATATTCCAACTCAAATAACCCATTTTGAGTGCAGAAAGTGAGGTCTCTTGTACCCTGGTCTTGAAAGAAAGGATGAAGTAAAATACCAAGAAGAAGAACATGGAGTTGTTTTCTGACTAAAACTAAAGAGAATGCAGATGAGATATGAGGTAGCAGGAGATGAAGAGACCAGAAAGAAAGGAAATGTTTGCAAAAAGGATGCAAATTTATGACAAAAGTTAGATACTTGTGGGAATGTGGCCATCAAGAAATGATTTTCAGTGGAGATGGACTGATGTATTTTTAGTAATGATGTCCTAAACATGTTCTATGCACTAACTTGACTTTACCTTCACAGTGCCCTATGAGAGTCACAGTCAGATGGTGAGAGGCAGAGCCGAGATCCACAACTGAGCAGCCTAGCTGAAGTCCATTCCCTTGTGCCTTAAGACATGCTTCTGCCCCTCAACTGAAATTCTCTTTTATGCCCATGGAACCATCCCCAAAAGTCTGCGTAGAGCCTGGCTTAGTGATGCTTTGAGAAGAATAAAGAGAGAGAGGTGGGCTCTAGCAGGGGGTGCAGCCCTGCAGAAATGTTGCCATGGCACCAAGGGCAGTGACCATGAGACAGGCAAAAGTTGGCAGCAGCACAAGCTGACTTGGGAGTAAATGTGCAGTAGCCAGCCCCCACTTTTTTTTTTAATTTTTTATTTTAGATTCAGGGAGTACACATGCATATTCATAGTGAAAGAAGTTCTGCTTTGAAGGGGGAAGTAAAAGTAAGAGATAAATAAATGTTTTTAAAGCTAGTTTACACGAGGCTTCCACTAGGTCTAAAAGTCTATAAGCCTGTGCATCTGAATTCTCCCTTGGCATACATACAAGACCCTTGATAATCTGGGCAGTGCTTATTTCAGAAGCCAAATGGGTGGAGAAAGACCAAACTTGGCTCACCACTGCGCTTTATTTGTCCTGCAGAATGCTAATGAGAAATGTGTAACTTATGTGTAGTATTTGCAAATTGAAAGAGAACATATGAAATCCAGAATTTCAGCTTCAGTTTCAGAAGATCTAGAAATACTGAGATCATATTTCTAGGAAGAAATAACTGCCTAGAATGAGTAAGGGCTGCCCTCTGTAGACAAGGTATGTGGTCCCACATTTTCCACCATACTTATTGTCATATTCTATCCAGTTTTATTTTTTTATGTCACCTCTCTGTCCCCTGAAGTCACCAACATTTGTACCCTCTCTCTTACTTAGTCAGAATTTTCTCTCAGTGTTACCCAGATATATTATTTAACTAGTCTGGTTCCATACCTTCTGATGTTTCCTATAATTGTTCCTTTCTGCCATATTTTTAGTCACAATCTATCCTATAAGGGTGAAATTCCATGTCTTCCCAACCTCTTTTATCCTCACTTCTCTAAATTTATCTGCTAATTAGGAGCCAGCTTGTACATACCATGTTTAAGAAAACTTCAGATTACTTTGATCAATGTTGGTCTCTCCTCTTTCTGATCAGTAAAATTTCTCTTTTAGGGATTGGCAGTAGTGGGATACTGCCAGGGTTTGGGGAGGGACACAACATCAGTTAGGTTACCTGATCTCAAACCATGCAAAGTGGGGACCAAAGGGAGGTCCAAACTTTATCTGTATGATGTCTACTTATATACCTAATCCTGAACTGCTACACACACACATATCTTTAAAGTAAAATATAAAAATATGCTATTTTTTAAAATTATCTTTTAGTTAAGAATTCTGGATTACATATAACATGCCATTTCTCTTCCTTGAAAGTGGAGTTGGGATGGTAATATGGCAGAAAGGGTCTATAAATTCTAAGTCATATGGGGACTGAAAAGGAAGTAAAACTTGCAAATGCTTACCTAAACCAGAGTTTCTTAACCTCAAGACTGTTGACATTTGAAACCAGATAATTATTTGTCATAGAGTGAAGTCCTGTGCATTACAGGATGGTTAGCAGCATCTCCATCCTCTATCCACTAGACACCAGTAACAATGCCCCCAGTTTTGAAAAAAATGTACCCAGACTTTGCCAAAGATTTGCCAAATGTTCCCTAGGGCACAAAATCACCCCCCGGCAGAGAATCACTACCCTAAAGGAACTCAAAATCTTATTAAAGACATAAAAATGACCAAAAAATAGTTAGGAAATCATGATGGCAGATATCTTTTTTTCAGTAACATTTCTTTTCTTTAGAGAAACTATATTTTTCTTTTGAACACAGTCTGGACTGCTTATCAATGTGTCCCAGTCCTCACTCCCTTTCAGCTAAGGGTAGGACCCTTCCTCTAAGTCTGGTCAACTAGACATACTCTCCCTGGAATTCCTTTTAGGAAAGGTTCAAGTTTTTCAGAATTTATTCACTACAGAAGGAACCGTTGAATGAAACTGTCAAACAGGTTTTGCAATCAACATCTTTTGGAATTAATTTTATGCCCCAAGTCTGGGTCCTTCAACTTCTGAGCATCCAACAATCATTCAGATAAACTCCCTTTTTAGTTCTGTTAGTCAAAGTAAGTGTCTGTTGCTAACCACCAAAGAATACTCACTGATGGAATTACTCATTGTTTCTTAATAAGATACAAAATAAGATAAGAAAACAGAAAAGACCTAACAATCTAAATCTGAATATATAAATGAATATATATTTATATGAATAAATACAAGTATATCATAATCCCAATTAATATACGTGATTGCTAATAAATATATGTGCATCTAGACACAAAGATGCATATAAAATTATACTTAAATATTAAAAAGCAACTATCATTGGAACATGACATTACAGATTATTTTTATTTTAATATTTTGTGTTTTTATATGTATCAATTTTTAATATTTCTTGTATTTTATATATAGGCATATTCATTTTATTTTTTTAAAGCCCTACACATTTTTTTTTTTTTTGAGTTGGAGTCTCACTCTGTCACTCAGACTGGAGTGCAGTGGCCGCTCCCGGCCACTGCAGCCTCAACATGCTGGGCTCCAGCGATCCTTCTGCCTCAGTCTTCCAAGTAGCTGGAAATATAGGCGCCTGCTACCACGCCTGGCTAATTTTTAATTTATTGTAGAGATGAGGTGTCACCAAGTTGCCCAGGCGTCTCGAACCCTTGGGCTCAGGCAATTCACTCACCTCGGCCTCCCAAAGCGCGGGATTATAGGCTGAGCCACCACGCCCGGCCAGCCCTACACATTTTAAAAGAACCATCTGAAATGCCTTTGGCTAATATGCATGATATATGCTTATTAATGTCTTATCTGTCAAACATTTAGTACTCTGCTAACAACTGAACCTCGTTTGAACCAAAAGTTTGTTTATTTTACTTATCAGAAATCAAAATGAATAGCTTTCATGGATTTGAAGAACCCTCTATTTTTCTCCACTTTTACCTACAGACCATCTCACCGTGTCACCTCAAGACACTTCAATTTTGAGGTCAGATAGTTGCATTAATTAGTTAAGTATTTTTTGTCTAATTACTAAGGGTTGACTGCTATAACCCTTAATAACCCACAATATTTACTATGCTCTAATCAGTTAAGTGAAATTGGAAAAAGTCATGATAACGAAAGCAAATGGAAAAGGACCACATTGGGAGATAGATATGTAATTAACAAGCCCCTTTATCTAAACTTTCATTAAAGACAAACAAATGTGGAGATATAAAAGGCATAGCTTTTAATTAAAGTGTAACTTCCTTTCAAGAACTACTTCGCCTTGGGCAAACATTTGTCAACATATGTCCCAAACCATCACGCCTTCCCAGTAGTTAGCTGGTATTTCAGCCCATTCTCAAATCACTCAAAATAACAAATTAAATTATAAATTTAACAGTAATTTAAACTGAGAATTGTGGTATAAAATTTTATCACTTAAAAAAAAGAAGAAACTTCTATCCTTATAGTATAGGATATTTAAATATGCAGTGTGTGAGACAACTTTTTTATTTCACCACTCACTCCTTCACAGATTTCTTTGAGTATCAAGGACAAATATTCTCTAACATTTTTAATTATTCACTTTCAAGAACTGAAGAAGAAATATCTACCTTTCCTATTTTTAAAAACATTCTATAAACCTGAAAATCAAATTAGGATAGAAAAAAAAAACAAAACTACAAATTACCCCTACCATTAACATGTGGCCGGGCTACAGAAAAAGAGGGTGAGAGCTACGGCATTTACTCCAACCCATCCAGAAAGAAAACTATTGCTTCCAATTCTTCCATCAGGACAAATACTTTGGCTCTGTCTCATCCTGCCTTTGCCCTGCCTGGGTGATATTCCACTTGTGTTCCTCGGTTACCTTCATTTCCACCTGGTATTGGCATATTTCCAGTAAGTCCCCCATTTGGTTGAGTATTAACATTCTGCTTGCATACAGCAGGCTCTGTCTGCATTAACTTTGAGCACATCATCATAGTATCTTCCCTCCCCAAACTGTGCAATAGAGAATGCAGCAGGACAACCCAACAATCTGTTGGGAGGCAGTAAATACAGGGTACCACTTAAGAGGATGTGGAGTCAGGCAGACCAGGTTCAACTACCAGCTGTGTTTCTTATTAGTTGAGTGACCTTGTTGAAATTATCTATTTTCTCTGCCTTTATTTCTCTCTCTGTAGAAAGCAGGGTGACAATATCACCTTTATGGAAGTATAGTGAGAATTATTCAAAGGGAGCAGATGCAAATATGAAATCCTTAGCACAGTGCCCAGCACATAGTAAACACTCAGCAACTGGCAGCTTTCACTATTTGCCATTTACCTATTTAGACCAAGTCTGTGTCTAGACAGACATTTGCCTACAAAATGACTTAAGAGTTACCAAATGTGCCTATCTCAAAAATTCTCCATCTCAGGACCCCGGATCCAACCGTTCAAGTTACCTAATATTTTTTTAACAGGAGATTCCTGTATATATGCAAAAATGTTAACCAGGAAGAACAGCACATTAAGCCATTTTCACTCAATAACAGCAATTAGTTTATCAAATTATCTATCCCAGTCAACTAGCATATTCTGGTTTCAATTCATCAAATGTATGCTGAACACTAACAAGTGCAGGAGATCGTGCTAACAGTGGAGGGGAAAGCAGTTGAGTAACAGCTGATCCCTCATTTCAGGGTGCTCACAGATTAATGGCCACAACAGATCTTCATGGATGTACACACAAAAATATTAGAAACACTAGTGAACATGAAATTATTGTGTGCGCATGCTTTTTCTTAAGGGGGCATACATTCCTTTCTACATAAAAGAAACTGTATTTGAGCTGTAGCACTCATTAATTTATCTATCCATCTATCCTTTCTTCTTTTTTTTTAATTATTTATTTTTTATTATGAAGTTGTGGGATACAGTTTAGGGTTAGGTATACAATTGCGTTTCATTCAGGCACCCTGTTGATACGGGGTGTTTCCCCGTTCCCAGACAGATATTTGCTACTGTTAATCCCATCTCCCTCCCCATACCATAGTTTCCTGTACTGTCAGTCATTTTCGTATAGTATTGCATTGGACGTTTAAGGTCCATTATATGAGTGAGAACATGTGATACTCGGATCTTTGTTTCTGTGAGAGATCACTCAGTATTATAGACTCTAGTTCCATCCAGGTTGCTGCGAAATTCATGATTTTGTTCTTTTTTATGGCTGCGTAGTATTCCATCGTGTATATGTACCACATTTTTTTAATCCAATCCTCTTTTGACGGGCAGCATGGCTGTTTCCAGGTTCTTGCTATTGTGAACAGCGCTGCGATAAACATGCATGTGCAGGTATCTTTTTTTTAGAGTGATTTGTGTTCTTCAGGATATATTCCCAGTAGGAGGATTGCAGGGTCATATGGGAGGTTGGTATTTAGAGTTTTTAGGAATCGCCACACTGCTTTCCACAGAGGTTGCACTAGTTTACACTCCCACCAACAGTGTAGAAGTGTTCTCTTTTCACCACACTCTCTCCAGCAGCTGTTATTTTTTGACTTGCTGATAATTGCCCCATCTATCCTTTCAACAGATATTTATTAAATAGGTGCAAAGGTAGGTACTGAGTTAATTAAAATAGTGAACAAAGCAGATAACACTACCTACATCAAACCCCTAGTTCAGTACAATAACAAATACACAATTGGATATATAATTTACAATTTGGGAGAGGAGATAGAAAATTTTCTGATGAAGAATAAAGGCAAGAAGCAAAACGGAGATGAGGATTTCACAGAAGTTTTTTGAAAGAAGAAACATTTAAAGGGAGACCTGCAGGAGTCATAGGGGTTATCCATGTGATGACAGAGGGGGAAAAAAATCTATAGGGAGAAGAAATAGGCACAAGAAAACAATGTGAAGTTGTTCAACGACTTGGAGAGAAGCCCCAGTGTGGCCAGAAATTGATGAGGAAGGAAAGTGGCCTGAGTTGAGATTGGAAACGTGGGCAGATCATATAGAGCCTTGAAGGCCTTGCTAAAACTATGGGATTGAATCTTCTTCCATGGAATGAGAAACCACTCTAGGATTTTAGCTAGAGGGTGAATGTGATGTTATTTAATTGACATTTTAATGTTTTTTTTTTCTTTCTGCTCTGATGATAATGGCTTACAGGCAAGCAAAATTTATGAAGAACAAGGACACAAAATTTCGAAGTCACTACAGTCATCCATGGTAAGAGATAAGATCAAGTGTAAGAGAGGCTCAGTTATCTCAGCTACAAAATAGGGAAAATAGTTGTACCTGCAAGTAGGATTGTTTGTGAAGAGTAATTGAGTGGATTCATATAACACGTTTAGAACAGTGTCTAACATATAATAAAAGTCAGACTATTAGCTATTATTGTCCTATATTACTATGGCTGTGATTATGTACATGGATTAAGAAATCGGACTTGATTATGTTACTCTCAGATGCAAGAAGCTCTGCCCATTTAAATAATTTGCCTAAGTTTAAAAAATTAGTGACAGAACTTGGTTGAGACACAAGCACATGGCTGGGCACAGTGGCTCACACCTTAATCCCAGCACTTTGGGAGGCGGAGGCGAGAGGATTGCCTGAGCCCAGTAGTTTGAGACCAACCTAGGCAACTTGGCAAGACCTTGTCTCTACAATAAATAAATAAAAATTAGCTGGGCGTGGTGGTGCACGTCTGTAGTTTCAGCTACTTGAAAGCCTGAGGTGGAAGGATCGTCTGACCCAGCAGGTCGAGGCTGTGGTGGCCATGAGCATGCCTCTGCACTCCAACCCAGGTGACAGAGTGAGACTCCAACTCAAAAGAAAAAAACAGAAACACAAGCACTTTGGCTCTAGATCTATATTTTTAACTGTACTATTAACTTTCTAAGACCCACATGGATGTGAACTATGCAGGCTTTTGTAATAGAATTTTTAAATGTATCAATATATCAAAACCTCTTCTCACTTCTATAAAAAGAATCTACAACATACATGTATCTACATAAATATATGTATGTATGCATATATATCATATAGATTTCATGAATTGTGTAAATAGTAAATAATTTGGACTTCTAAGTAAGAAAGCAACATAAGTACAAATTTACAGTCTCCTTATGTTGCAACAGAAATGACCAAAAGCATAAAAAATTTCAAAAATAGCCTACAGATGCCTTAAAATAGAAAGGATATCATCTATGTAACAGAAGTTTTAGGGGATTTCTTTTTAAAATTGCACAGATAAAATCAGGTAAAAAAAGGAAGAATGTGATGACTTAATTCCCAAGTCTACATAGGAGTTTCATTCATGACTCTCAATTCAAACTGGGAGACTTCATCCTACTAGGCTGGCCAGGGTGATAGCTCTGTAATTCAGATAGAAAAGTGCATGAAATTAACCAAAATTTTAACTGTCATTATCAAATATTTTTCAACACAAAAGTGCTAAGATTATTACTTTAAAAGTAAATTCCACAGTAATTTGTATATAATTGTATGAGAATAGTTATTTAAAGTATCAAAATAAGGAATAAAAAAGAAAGTTGCCAGTGTATGTACTTCTCAGTGTGTGTTTTGTATGTTGAGCAACACTCTGAAAAGGAAAAAATATACAAAAAAGCAACTGAGAATAACAGAATAAGGCAATGTCTATACATACACATCAGTTTTTGAGGAAGAACATATTCAGCCAATTGCAAATGATTGTTTTCAACTGTTATTCTTACACCTGATAGGTAAGCATAGATAAAATTTATATATATATACATATTTATATATTTCAGTTTTATGTTAACTTGTTTATTCCATAGCCCATCCACCAAAATAATGTAAACACAAATAGAGATAAAACATTGTGTACTTCATCGTCATAACAATGATACTTAGGCTAGCATCTGACACATTATAAATGCTGCATATATATTTGTTGAATGAATGAATGAAAATATTTAGTAAAATTAAGAATTTACATACTAAGATTCTACATGATTAAACCCTAATACGTTTTTTTTTCAGTTTGTTAAGTTCATTAATTTTCCTACTCCAAAGATTTTTTTTTTTTAAAGATGTGGGGTAAAATTCAGGGTTAGGTATACAAATGTTCATTATGCAGGTACTCTTGTTAATGAGGTGTGCTCTGCCTTCCCCAGGCAGATTTCCACTACTGCCAATCCCACTTCCCCGCCCCCTTTCCGGCAGTATCCCATTACTGCCAATCATTCTGTTTTAGTATTATGATAAATGTTCAAGGTCCACTTATGAGTGAGAACATGTAATACTCAGTTCATTGTTTCTCTGAAAGATCACTCAGTATTATAGTGATATATATCCATTCAGGTTGCTGTGAAGTTCATTAATTTGTTCTTCTTTATGGCTGTGTAATATTCCATTGTGCATATGTACCGTATTTTTTTTTATCCAGTCCTCTTTTGATGGGCAGCTTGGTTAGTTCCATGTTCTTGCTAATGTGAGCAATACTGAGATAAACATTAATGTGAAGGTATCTTTTTTATAGTGATTTGAGTTATTCCGGGTATCTTCCAGTAGGGGAATTGCAGGGTAATATGGAAGGTTGATTTTTAGAACTTTTAGGAATCACCACATCATTTTCCACAGAGGTTGTACTAATTTACACTCCCACCAACGGTGTAGAAGTGTTCCATTTTCACCATATTCTCTCCAGCATCTGTTGTTTTTTGAGTCATTGATGATAACCATCCTGACTAGAGTTAGGTGGTATCTCAGTGTAGTTTTAATTTGCATTTCTTTGATGACTAGTGAGGCTGAACATTTTTTCATCTATCTCTTGGCTGCTCATATGTCTTCTTTTGAGAACTGCCTATTCATATCTTTGGCCCATTTTGTAATGGGGCTGTCTGTTTTTTCTTTTCAGCATGTTTGAGTTCCTTGTAGACCCTTGATGTTAGGCCTTTGTCAGAAATACAGTTGTAAAATATTTGTTCTCAGTCTGTGGGCTGTCTCCCCGCTCTCTTGATGGTTTCTTTGGCTTTGCAGAAGCTTGTTAGTTTGATGAGGTCCCACTTGTCTATCTTATCTCTTATGGCATGGGCGCTTGGGATTTTGATCAGGAATTGGTTGCTAATTCCAATTTCCAAAAGGGTATTATTTTCTAAGGTTCTTATAGTTTGAGGTTTTACATTTAGGTCTTTGATCCATTTAGAGTTAATTTTTGTGTATGGGGATAGATAGGGATCATGTTTATTTTATTTTTTAATTATATGTATCTTTTATCTTAATATTATAGGGTACAGTTAAGGGTTAGGTATACAAATATTCATTGTGCAGGTACCCTTGTTGATAAGGTGTGCCCTCCCCTTCCCCAGAAAGATATTGACTACCATTAATTCCACCTCCCTGCCCCTCCCTGTCCCCTCCCCATAGTTTCCCGCCACTGTCAATCCTTTTCTTATAGTATTATGGTAGTTATTCAAGGTCCACTTATGAGTGAGAACATGTTATACTCAGATCTTTGTTTCTGTGACAGATCACTCAATATTATAAAGTCTAATTCCATCCAGGTTGCTGCAAAGTTCACGATTTTGTTCTTTTTTATGGTTGCATAATATTCCATTGTGTATATGTATCACATTTTTTAAATCCAGTCCTCTTTTGATGGACAGCACGGCTGGTTCCATGATCTCACTATTGTGAACAATGCTGCAATAAACATATGTGTGCAATATCTTTTTTATAGAGTGATTTGAGTTCTTCAGGGTATATTCCTAGCAGGGGGATTGTGGGGTTGCATGGAAGGTCGATTTTTAGAACTTTTAGGAATCGCCACACTGATTTCATAGCGGTTATACTAGTTTACACTCCCACCAACAGTGTAGAAGTGTTCCCTTTTCACCACATCCTCTCCAGTATCTGTTATTTTTTTAGTTATTGATGATGGCCATTCTGACTGGAGTTAGGTAGTATCTCAGTGTAGCTTTAATTTGCATCTCCTTGATGACTAGTGAGGTTGAGCATTTTTCATGTATCTGTTGGCTGCTCGTATGTCTTCTTTTGAGAAGTGTCTATTCATATCTTTTGCCCACTTTGTAATGGGGTTGTTTGTTTTTTTTCTTTTCAGCACGTTTGAGTTCCTTGTAGATCCTTGATCCTTGTCTTAGCCCTTTGTCAAACATGGAGTTGGCAGATTTTTTTCCCAGTCTGTGGACTGTCTCCCTGCTCTCTTGATGGTTTCTTTGGCTTTGCAGAAGCTTGTCAGTTTAATGAGGTCCCACTTGTCTATCTTATCTTTTATGGCCTGTGCATTTCGGATTTTGATCAGGAATCAGTTGCCAATTCCAACTTCCATAACAGTGTATCCTGCATTTTCTAAAATTCTTATGGTTTGAGGTTTTACATTTAGGTCTCTGATCGATTTAGAGTTAATTTTTGTGTCTCGGGATAGATAGGGGTCCTGTTTTAATCTTCTACATGTGGTCAGCCAGTTTTCCCAGCACCATTTACTGAATAGGTTCTCCTTTCCCCAGTCGTTGGTGGTGGAGGCTTTGTTGAAGATGAGTTGGTTGAGAAATTGAGGTTTTGCTTCTGGAATCTCTATCCTGTTCCATTGGTCTAGATGCCTGTTCTTGTACCAATACCAGGCTGTTTTGATTACTGTACTATTATAATAAAGTTTAAAGTCTGTGAGTATGATACCTCCTACTTTGTTTTGTTTGTTGTTGTTGTTTTGCTCAGGATTATTTTGGTGATTCATGGTCATTTATGCTTCCATATGAATTCCTGTATTTGTTTTTAGGTCTGAAAAGAATTCTTTTGGCAATTTAATTAATATTGCATTAAATTTGTAGATTGCCTTGGGTAGGATGGATATCTTAACAATGTTGATTCTTCCAATCCATGAGCATGGAATATTTTTCCATTTGTTTGTGTCATCTTTGATTTCTTTGATGGGGCTTTTGTAGTTTTCATTGTAAAGGTCTTTCACATCTCTGGTTAGGAAGATGCCAAGGTATTTGAATTTTTTTCTGGTTATTGTGAATGAAATTGTGCTTTTTATTTAGGTTTCTGTTTGTTTATTTTTGGTGTATAGAAATGCAACTGTCTTTTGCACATTGATTTTATACACTGAGGCCTTGCCAAAGTCCTTTATCAGTGCAAGGAGGTTTTTGACAGATTCCCTTGGGTTTTTGAGATATAGAATCGTGTCATCTGCAAAAAGGGATAACTTGACTTTCTCTTTTCCTATTTGGATACCACTGATCTCCTTCTCTTGTCTGATTGCTCTATCTAGGACTTCCAAAGCTATGTTGAAAAAGAGAGGTGAGAGTGGGCCTCCTTGTCTTGTTCTGGTTTTCAGGGGAAATGTTTCCAATTTCTGTCTGTTTGGCAGTATGCTGTTTGTGGGTTTCTTGTAGATGGCTCTTACTATTTTGAGGTATGTTCCATTTATGCCTAGATGTTTGAGGGTTTTTATCAAAAGTGGTGCTGGATTTTATCAAAAGATTTTTCTGCATCTAATGATATAATCATGTAGGTTTTTTTTTTTTACATCTGTTGATGTATTTAATTACATTTATGGTCTTACAAATGTTGAACCAGCCCTGTATCCCATGGATGAAGCCTACTTGGTCATGGTGGATGATTCTTAAGATATGTTGTTGAATTCGATTTGCTAGGATCTTGTTGAGAATTTTAACATCAATGTTTATCAAGGATATTGGCCTGTAGTTCTCTTTCTTTGTTGTATCTTTACCTGGCTTGGGTATCAATGTGATGTTAGCTTTGTAAAATGATTTGGGAAGAGTTCCATCTTTCTCAATTACCTGGAATACTTTTAGTAGGATTGGTGTCAGTTCCTCCTTGTATGTTTTGTAGAGTTCTACTGGAAAGCCATCTGGTTCAGGGCTTTCTTTGTTGTTGGTAATTTTCTTATGGTATAGTCGATTTCCTGGATTGTTATTGGTCTGTTTAGGGTCTCTATTTCTTCTTGTTCAACTTGGGGAGGTTGTGTGATGTCAGAAAGTCCTCCATTTCCTTTAGGTTTTCAAGTTTGTTTCCATATAAGGGTACCTAAAAGTCTTTGATAATCTTTTGTATTTCTTCAGGGCCAGTTGTGACTTGACCTTTTGCATTTCTGATGGTGCTTATTTGGGTTTTTTCTCTCTTTTCCTTGGTCAGTCTAGCTAGGGAAACATCAATCTTGTTAATTATTTTAGAGAACCAGCTTTTTGTTTCATCAATTTTCTTGTATTATCTTTTTCTCTTCTATGTTCCTAATTTGGGCTTTTATTTTGGTGATCTGGATTCTCCTGCTGAAGTTAGGGTTTTGGTAGTCTTGCTTTTCCAGCTCCCTTAGGTGATTTTGTTAGTGTTAACTTGTGATCTTTTATATTGTTTAAAAAATAGATCTTAGAATAAGGATAATGGCTTCTGCATTAGAACTTATATACCATATGTTGTACCAGAAAAGATTAAATTAATCTATAGTTTAAAAAAATTAGGACACTTGTCCCCAGGGTAATGAGGCGTAGAGGAGGGAATTGGGAAAAAAGTATGAAATAACTTTTGAGAACAATGAAAATATTTTACATGCTTATAGGGGTTAGAATTTTACATAGTATGAATTTTTTAAAATCTGTAAATTTGTGCATTTACTTGCACATAAATTTTACATAAAATGAATAAAAATCAAATGTCAAACTCTCATTAATGCTATGCATGCTGAAGTATTTAAAGAGAAGTATACTGATGTCTAGAATACACCAACTGAAGATGACCTGATGAACAGTTAAAGCGATGGGCCATTGAATAGAAATGTGATAAGTATAAGAAAAGTTTCATTGGCATAATCTGGGAAATGGGTGTGCCAGTAATTTGTCACTTCATAGCTCCAAACCCACTCTTCTTGGCCTGATATCATGATTCAGCATCTGGACTCTGTAAATAAATTTCTTTGCCAACAACAAAAGAAGGAAAAGTTAGTGGAAAAGCCAAAATTTGGCAATCAAAATCTTCAAAAATATAAAGGAGTTTCAAACATTGGACAGTTAAATTTTTTAAAAATAACACATCACCCCTCACCCCCAAGAATAAAACTGATTTGAAACATTAGCAGTCTGTTTCTATATGGGATTGTAAGGTGGTGGAACCTGACCTTAAACAACTCAGTAGCACACTCTATCCTGAGGAGTGATGACAGATTACAAGGCTGGAGGCTCCAATCAGAAGAGGGCGGCCATTCAGGACATACTTACACTATTGTATATGCAATATATATACAATATCATATATATCTGTTAGTATCTGAAGTTCAAATTTAAGCGAGCATCCTGTATTTTTATTTGCCAAATCTGGTGACCCTAAACCAGCATAAAACATAATGGAAAGTAGAAAATTACAACCAGTCATAGCCAAGTACCAACAGGAAAGAATGGTTAGGCCTATGAAAAGACCCTTCAAATCATCAAAATGAGGTCAATCTGAGATGCCATAAAAGAAGTAGGAAAGGATTTTGGAGAACGTTTGATTTATGGTTTCAAAAGAGCCTGCAGGACACTCCCTTTTATGGAACTAGGAGGAGCTGGTACAAAGAAGATCAAAATGCATGATCTAGTGTTATATTACCCAACAGGTAAAATAAATATGTAAAAAAAATTGTTTGTTTTTTGAAACCTCAATTATATGCATATATTTTAAAAGTGGAAATATCTTAGTGTTCCCTGTTGCAAGCCATAAAAAACTGACTGGTTGATTTCAGTAGAAAAAAAAAATTTATAAAAGGGCTATTGAGAAGCTCAGGAAATCTGTAAGAGGGTAACTGGCTTTGGGTTTAGACGACAAGCAGGACAAGGAGGAGAGACAGAAACGAGAGCTGTAGCCCACGTCATGCTGCATCCTATGTCAGTCTCTGAACACTGAGAGTCAAGGGTAGATTTGCCAACGGCAGCTCTGGGTCCACCCCCACTGAAGAGCGGCCTCTCATGTTCCTGGAAACACCGGCATGGCCCCTGCTGCTGCTGTTGCTGCAGTTACTGCCGCTTGCCATCCCCAAGAATCCTCTGCAGCCCCTCCTCCTTCCGTTCCTGACTCTTATCTGGTTAGGCGAGCTGGGGTCATGCCTCTGCAATCCAGCTATAAAAGTGAATGGAAAAGCCAGATTTCAGCAATTGAAATCTTGGAAAATAGAAAAGGGAATTAAAACATTGGGCAGTTAAATTTTTTTTTTAATGCATCATCTTCCCCAGGAATGAAAATACACTAAAATATTAACAGTGTTTTTCTGTGCAGTCATCTGTGTAGTGAATATGTTCTTCTTTAAACTTTTGTACACTTTCCAAATTGTCTACAATGAACATTTATAATTACAGTTTTTTTTTTAAGATATTTTAGAAAGACTCCAAATGTCTCTCTCAAACCTAATGATAATTATTTCTACCAACTTAGTGTTTCCTATCCTTTTGGTGGAAATGAAACATTGTTTATAGTTTTATTTTTCATCAGGATATTAAAATATTTTTTCTGCTCATGAATTTATTCAAATTTGTCAAGGAAAATTCCCTCAAGAAGAGGCTGTGCAGAGCAGAGCTCAAAGTATTAGAAAATATTACTGATTTCTTTTAGACAAGCTACCTAAGAGGAAATGAATGATGCCTCTTTCTTACACTTGATACAGTAAGGGCAAGACTGGCAGGTGAGGCTCCATTCATTAATGTCTCTCTAGCACACCCACCTCAAGAGAGTGAGAGCCATCAGGATAAAATGTGGCACGCAGCCCATGTAAATCAACCAAGGTGAGTGAAAAGCCCGAAGACACTTGTATTTGTTTGATTGGTGGTGTGCCTCTCACATCATCCCAGAACTCGTTATGGTCTTATTTGCACAGCCACAGATATTTTACTCAATGTGTTTAGCAATATCTTACTATGTCTTTAAAGAAGGAGGAAGCATTAGGTAAAGCACAAACAGGTCTTGTTTGCATTCAATCAAGAATGACAACCATTGGCAAGTAAAAATTTTTGTTTAATGTCCTTTCATAAGAGCCACATTTCTGTGAAGATTTGGACTGAGAAATCAGAGGCAGCTTCAGAGCAGGGAGACTTATGTGAAAGTCAAAGGTGAGGCGAGTTCCATTTATCTTGAGTTGTCACATTGGTCTCTCTGCAGAACCTCATTGTAATTCTCTGCCCTTGTCATGTTCCTTTTCATTTGAAGACACTTGGAAGCAGCCCTAACCTTATTATATCCATTATTAGTTACTAGCTATGGATAATTCAATTTTTCAGTTCATCTGCCATTGCTTAGAAAGCACAACATCATTAGTATTTCTGTTTAGTTGCCATGTCTTGGTAGTCAGCACAAATAAACAACCCTGGGTGGCCAGGTTCTCATGCTTAATCCCTCCTGTTGTTTGTGGGTCTGTATGCTGGTTATCACACCCTCTCTGAGAGGGATCTACACATACCAGGGGTTAAGAGCAGAGACAAAACACCTGGTTTCAAATCACGTCTCTGTGATACCCCAGCTAGTGAGCTTGATGAAATCACTTCACTTCTCAAAGCTCAAGATACACATATTATTCCTCATCTATAGATAAGGAATAATAAAATAAATCTGTCTAAAAAAGATCATTACTAGGAATATATGAGGTAATAGTGTGTAGGTGCTTAGTAAGCTTAACTTAAGATATATATGCAGTTGTCACTTGGTATCCATGGGGTATTGGTTCCAGGACTTCCCACAGATGCTCCAGTCCCTGATACAAAATGACAGAGTATTTGCATATGACCAGTGCACATCCTCCCATATACTTTAAATCATCTTTAGATTACTTATAATACTGAATGCAGAACAATGTTAATGCTAGGCAAACAGTTGTTATACTGTATTGCCTAGGGAATAATGACAAGATTAAAAAATCTGTACATGTTCAGTACAGAAGTAATTTTTTCCAAATATTTTCAATCTACACTTGTTTGAATCTATGGATTCAAAACCCACTGATACAGAGGGCTGTATGTAAGTATATATACTTGTACACATGTATATATGAGATGAATTTTTTATACTTTACAGAGAGAATTTGCTCTAAGTATGATGAATTTATTTATTCTGCAAGAATCCAGTTCTAAAGTCTCATCTAGTCATCATTACTCTTAAAAAACCCCTTGGGTCATGTATAAAGGACAGAATTTTAATATCTCTTAAAGAAGTCTGAACTTAGCTAACTTTCCTTCCAGTAGTAAACTAGATCTTTGTCTTGTTGGCTGAATCCAGATATAGTGGCTGGCTCATAAATATTAGCAGCATACCGAGAGTGGCAGGAACCTTGCACTCCATGAGGCATGTAGAACCCAAGAAGAATGCCAGAGGAAGCAGATTCAAGTCCCCATTTCATGCTCAAGCAGCCAGCATGTCCTAACAGTCTCTGTCTCGTTCTTCATTCTTCCTTCCTCCCCCTGGAAATTTTAGCTGAATGGATATAGTGTGCTATACATAAATCACACTGGTGTGAAGAATAAAGAAGAAATGTGTTTGCCACAACTTCGGTGCATGTGTGCTTGTCATGCTTTAGTGGGGCTCTTGTTTTAAGGGTGTCTCTTGCCCATGGGAGGTCCTGAAGCAGTGGTTCTCAAATATTAATGTGCAGCCAATCACCTGAAGAATCCATTTAAAGTGCAGATTCCAGGACCCCATTCCTAGAGTGGATTCAGTACATTTGAGGCTGGACCTGGAGGCATGATACAGTTGATAAATGAACACTGGAAAACACTGATGCAGAGTTACCAAGTTCTTACTGAATATCCGGGGCCTAATTCATGTTCATTTCACACACCTGACAAGTCAAAGAGACCGGGGATGCCTTGCTGAAATTCAGAGTAGCAGCTATATTAAACTGGAGAAACTTCCTTGGAAACAAGTGAATACAACAACTACAGAAAGTTAAACAAAACACCACCTAATACACTTGCTAATAGTCACTTGCACTGTCCAACAATAGTCTAAACTCCAGGTCTTAATTCCTAATGTGAATGTTCTAGTATTTTAACAGATTGGACACTTAAAAGTTTAAAAAAACAAAAGAAGAAAGAACAGAAAAAACACACAACTCATTTTTTTTCCTTCCAACTTGGAAAAGACCAGGAACAAACATTGCATTTATTAATTCCAAAGGTTCCAACATGAAAGGAATTCTCAAAAAGACAGCAGAGCTAAATGCAGTGTAGGATCCCAGATGAGATACAGGCACAGGAAAAAAACAATAGCAGACAAGCTGGTGAAATCGTATAAATTGAGAAGCTTAGTTAACAGCAACGTACCGATGTTGATTTCTTAGTTCTGACAAATTTATCACAGGCATGTGACAGAATTCTCTGAAAGATTTTTACAAATTTCCTTTTTTAAAAAAATTATTTTGGATACTTAATAGTTGTACATATTTCTGGGGTACAAGTGATATTGTGATACAAGCATAAAATATGTAATGATCAAATCAGGGTAGCTGGGATATCCATTGCTCCAAACATTTATCATGTCTTTGTGTCTTTGCAAATTTTCTGTAAATCTAAAGTTACTCCACAATTTTTTTAAAAAGCCTATTTTAAAAACACAGCAGTGGATCGCAACATTTATAAACATGAAGGTGACAGATGGACGGATCACAGTTTGGCTCTACGACCTATATAGTAGGCTGTCTCAGCCCTCACTTGTTCTATGACCTTGAGCATATTAGACCTCAGGTTCTCATCTTTTAAATGGGGATCATTGCAGCTCCTGCCTCATAAGTTTGTTGTGAAGAGGAAACAAGTTAAAACAAAAAGTGTTTAAAACTGTGCCTGATACTTAACAACGGCCCATTGAGTGATGCCTATTAGTACCCTCAGCAAGTGAGCCTCAGTTTCTTCCTGTGTAAAATGGGGAAAATAAAAGCACCAACCTACCAGCTTGCTTGGATGATTAAATGAAATGATGCAAGTAAGCACTCAGCACAGTGTCTGTACACAGAGCACTTTAAATAGAACTTGGTACAGACTAAGCATGCAATAAATGGTAGCTGTAATTACTATAATTAATACTAATAAAAATGGATGGGTGACCTGCCCCAGTTCTTGCTTCAAAGTAACAAGGGTTTCAGCTTTGACCTCATTAGCTCCTCCCAGGCTGCTGCTCAGTATGCATGTCTAAAAATGGAAAAAAAAAAAAACAAATACAACACAGGGCCTGTATAAACCCCACTCTTTCCTTTTCCCAGGAAGTAAAAAAAAAGTCTCCCTAATTCAGAGCTCTGGTTTCAATTGACCAAAAACACAATCCAAAGCAACCCAAGAAAAAAGGGCAGTCATCAGCTTGTGCAACATCCAGGGAAGGCTGGCTCAAGGGATGCAAAGGATGCCACCAGGATCCATCCCTCTTGCTTCATAGCTGTGTTCTCCTCCAAGCTGGCTTCAATTTCAGGCTTTGCATGATGGAAAAATCACATTCAAGTGTTCTAAAATGTCCATCCTCGATCCAAATCCAGAAGGAGAGTCTCTTTTTCCTGAAATTTGAACCAAAGTGCAGATAACAGTCTCAAAGGCCCATCAAAAACTGTGTTCCATCGCAGACCAGTCGCAGTGGTCAGAGGATGGGATCCACTGATTGGCTTGGTTTGACCCACCTGCCCATCCCAGGTGCTGGAAGTGAGATCAACTCCACTCAAATCAAAGAGACTGAGAATAGGAGAGGATGTTTCACCAAATGAAATGTGAGATATTGCTGCCAAACAAAGAGGCAATGGATACTGTGTGGCTCTAAGCCAGCATATGTTCACTATAATATGTGAGTTTTATAATTGATGATCACAGTTGGCTGAGCAGATGTAGAAACTTCAGGAAGAAAAAGTCAGACATCCTGCTCCCCTTCCTTTCCAACTAGACTGCTGAGTCCAGCTGCCCTGGAAGTCAGTCATACACATGTACAGACCTCCTCAGCCCTTCAGGGGCATACAACTTTGATTTGATTAAACCTATATTTATTAAGCAATTATTATACATGCAAGGCACTGTGCAAGGTCCCCAACTATAAATTATTTATACTTTATTAAAAGAAACAGTAGAGTCTATGGTGAGCTCCTAATATTTTTAAAACATTTGTATTGGGGTATCACTTTTATATCATAAAATTCACTTGTTTTAAGTGTACAATCCGATATTTTAGTAGATTTATAGTTGTGCAGCCATCACAAGGATCAGTTTTAGGGACATTCTCATCATCCAAAAAGATCCCTCATGCTCATTTTAATTAATCTGCATTCATACCCTCAAACCCAGGGATCCTCAAACTACAGCCCGCGGGCCACATGCGGCCCTCTGAGGACATTTATCCCGCCCAGCGCTGCCTGTCCTGCCTAGCAGCCAACTCGTCTGGGCGGCAGTGCGCATGTGTGGAATGTGCGTCACACTCTCCGACTCCCCTCCTTCTCTCTGTCTATCGACTCCTCCTCTCAGTCTTACGACTAGCAGTGACAAATATGGAACCGGACATTGACCATCTCATTAGCCAAAAGCAGGCCCTTAGTTCCCATTGAAATACTGGTAAGTTTGTTGATTTAACTTTACTTGTTCTTCATTTTAATATTGTATTTGTTCCCGTTTTGTTTTTTCACTTCAAAATATGTGCAGGGTGCACAGGAATTTGTTCATAGTTTTTTTTTTAAACTATAGTCCGTCCCTCCAACAGTCTGAGGGACAGTGAACTGGCCCCCTGTTTTAAAAGTTTGAGGACCCCTGCTCAAACCCAAGCAACAGCTAATCTGTATTTCGTCTGTCTTAAATTTGCCTTTTTGGACATTTCATATAGATGAAATTATAAAATGTATGGATTTTGTGTCCGGTTTCTTTCACTCCGGTACATTTTTGAGGTTCATCCCAAAAAAACTTTATAGTGGGCATCAGCATTTTGTTCCATCATATTGCTAAATAATATTCTCATGTATGGCTATATCACATATTATTTATCCATTCTTTGGCTAATGGATATTTACATTGTTTGCACTTTGAGGGCATTATGAATATCATTGCCATGAACAGTTGCATATAAGTCTTTGTGTGTATATATGTTTTCATTTATCTTAGGTAAATACCTAGACATGAAATGTTGGGGTCATATGGTAAATATTCCTAAATCCTAATAAATAAAAGCTAAAATACTTATTGCTCACCCAATTTTTTTACAGGTAGAAATGTCCCAAAGTAAATCATTACTGCTGAAAATTTAAATCCTTCATCCCAAGCAAATCATGTTTTTGTATTACATACATAAACATAATAGAGATTAGAGTCCATATATGTACCAGCCTTTCAAATAAACTATGGAAAAATAGCAACATACTGAATGGTAACCAAAAGTAGTTACATAAGTAGTCTAATCTTGTATAACTTGAGGAAAATTTGGTAAACTAATTTAAATCCTACCACCCTTTATAAAATCTCCCTCACATTTTCTACACTGTCCCCCCAAAATGAACTGTTTCTAGCCAGGCTCGGTGGCTCAGCCTGTAATCCCGCGTCTTTGGGAGGCTGAGGTGAGTGGATTGCCTGAGCCCGCGGGTTCGAGACCCCCCTGGGCAGCGAGACCTCATCTCTACAATAAATCAAAAAATCAGCCGGGCATAGTAGCGCATGCCTGTAATTCCAGTTACTCGGAAGGCTGAGCAGAAGGATCGCTGGAGCCCAGCAGGCGAGGCTGCAGTGGCCGGGAGCGGCCACTGCACTCCAGTCTGGGCAACTGAGTGAGACTTCAACTCAAAAAAAAAAAAAAATGTACTGTTTCTTCACCAGCCCACATGGTACTTTTGTCTGTCCCCTCATCTTTCTTCTCCTACAGTCCTTTATTGTGTGACTGTATAGAGCTTCTCTGACTCATCCCTATGCAGGACACTGTGTTGGAAACCAGGTTCATTCCTTTAGTTCTTCAACATCAAAAATTGGATTAAAGAAAATAACCATCCAACTTGTCATCCTATTGAATTAGTCCTGCAATTTTTCCAAGTGACTTTTTCTGACAGATTATAGGGAACTTAGTTTTAGTCTCTGTGTCTATAACTGACTCATGCTATTGGATTAGTCTAGATGGCCTAGGTTATGTGTAGTAACCAAAAAGACCCAAGCATCCATGTCTTATAACAACTATGTGGACACTGCAGGGGGCTGGGGGGTGAGCTCTGCTCATATCAGTCATTCATGGCCCAGGACCAAATATTGGCAGTCGGCATACCTCAAGGAAAAAAGAGCTCCAGAAGGTCTCTCACCAGTAATTAAATATTTATCTCAGAAGCAACATCTATCACTTCTGAATACAACTCATTGGCAAGAGTCAATCAATAGCCCCACTTGACCACAAGAGAACCAGGAAGAATCTGGCAATGTGCCCTAAAGATGGGACAACAGGATGGTGTTTGACAAGTAAGACTAATGACTATCATGGCTAGCAGTTTCTCACAACACCTGACATTTGTGAAAATGTGGGTGTTTAC
Source organism: Carlito syrichta (assembly GCF_000164805.1). Taxonomy (NCBI): domain Eukaryota; kingdom Metazoa; phylum Chordata; class Mammalia; order Primates; family Tarsiidae; genus Carlito; species Carlito syrichta. Next base: position 60,486 of record NW_007245782.1, on the reverse strand, counting down.
ATGTGGGACATTTGTAAAAAAAAAAAAAAAAATCATTTTGGCCCATTGGTAAGTTCCAGAAAATGTATGTGTAACTCACATATTCATATATCAAATTGAAATTTAAAATATTTGGGGGAAATTTCTTATCAAAAGAATATTATGAATCTTTTTGTTTTCTTTTTTGAGAACAATTAGTCTATAACTAAGAATTCTCAAGTTATGGCCCTTCACTATCATGGAATGAGTTCAGTCATTAATAGAATCAATGGATTATAAATATTTAGCAAACAGCAATTCCCTAGGTTACTCCTCCAAACTCCAGGAATAATTTGTTTGTTTTACATAACTGGAAAGTCTTCAGCTGACATTGATCACCAAGAATCTGTTTCTTTGTGGGCTTTACTCCACCTTCTTTCACACCTCTATTCCTGCTTCTTTTGAGGATCACCCGCAGCTCACAGGGCTCAGCACTTGCTATTTCACACATAACAGAAACGAAAGAGTTACTCCTGGCAACCCTCCTAGAACAAAGAAGGTATATTTCCCAGGGTTCCCAAGAGGCATCTCCTCCCATCCCCTCTACCTGAATTATGGCACATCCATGCCTGAGACAACAGCTGAGTCACTGGAATAAGGCCATATTCCTACAGATCAGTCCTCCCAAAAGGCAAGACCAAAAATGGAAAAGAAATAGATTCCCAGAGAAATCTCTGGCTGTTAGAAAAAAGGAGACGAAGGAATGGTTGCTGTCAAGGCAATCAATAATGTGTTCACAAACTTATGTTATCTGAGGATTCTAACTCTTTACCATGATATTAAACCATTATAATATTGTGTGTTCACTGTCTAGAAACATTTATCTATAAAGCACAAAACTCCTCAGTATATCAAATAAGAAACCAAACCCTACTGAGAATGAAAAATTAAAAAATGATTATGAAAGATTATTATTCTTAAACTTCAAGGATGTAGAGCATCATCAAGATTATAATTATGGCATAAATTTTTCATCCTCCTCTTCTAACTCATGTCAAATACAATGCAAAGTCCCTCCATTGTAAAATTATTTCACCCAGATTGTTTCACCAAGATATAATGACTTGACACGAGTCACATGTAATGATTCAACCTCTTTTCTTCCTAAAGACAATCATCGGGGATTAGAGTCAAGCCCTGTCTGACACAGAAAATATTTATTTTAGTGGTCTTCAGAGCACTGTACATGAAGTTTTTCAAACCACAGTCATTAGACTCCAATTTATATTTCTGTTTTTACATTTCTGCCTGTGAAACTAATTCAGTCTAATCCATCTCTTGTGGATGATTGGGAGACCTTCAAAAGATAAATACTGACTGTTGTGAAATGTAGCCAGAAGAGGAAGCAATTCAAATTAATTTTACTAAATATCACCATTAGTGAGCAGTGATTTATTTCACTCACTCAGAAGGGAGGATTTTTTTACACTCCTCTATAAACAGCTATTTGATATTGTGGCTTGTCGTAGTTGACAAGAATTGTTTCAAGAAATGAAAACAGCACCAAAGCTAATGGTTATTTTCAGTGTAATCTTGGGTTTACCCAGCCCACTTAGAAAGTATGTCTTATCAGTATCACACTTGAAAATATGGCATTAGAGACCTTAAATTAGTATCTGTTGTCTGAGAAATGCTCAAGGCTAAATAAATATAAGAACCCTCAATTTATACATGTATTTTAGGTGAGATGAAGAGCAAAGTCTACTTCATGATAAGCCAGAATGCCGAGAAAATGATTTGAACTCAAACACTCACATAACAAATGATATCAGGAAAGTAAATAACATCAATTTCTTCCTATTTAAAACATGCCCAAGATATCTACCTTCATAACATCTGACTCATACAACAGAGAAAATAAATTGTACACAATTGTGCCTCTCTGCTGAGAAAAGGAACAAATTGAACAGGCAAAATACTGAGGTCAGGGATCTTTTTCAGGTTTAAAACTCCCCCAAGCACTGTGCAGAAGGTGAACCCTGGCTAATTAGCATCAGTCTCCAACACTCAAGTTCCCATTGCTGCTGCGACTTTTTGCCAGGGGTCCCAGATTTTAGGCTCATCAGTTACAGCAGACATTGAGACCTATGCATAAGTAATTCTGACCACTGAGTCATTTGGGTGAATTCATAAAATGAATCTGTGTGAACTTCAGAAGAAATATGAGCACACAAATTGATAATTTGTGAGTAGGCGTTTAGCAGATGTTTTTAGAGTTGTCTGAAGAAGAAAAGCATCAGGGGATGAGTCCAGGGACTGTGAGTTCTTATACTTTGTCAATCCCTGATCCTGAGGGGCTGAGTCATTTTAACTCAATCTCTCCTTCTCTGTGATCAAATTAAGGAATAATAGTCTGGAATAATAATATACAAAGGAGTATTTATCTGTGTGCCCAGTGTCTTCCCCTTCTCAAGAAAAGGGTGTCCACTTCACTCCTCTTTCCCCTGGGAAATTCCTTTCCCCTGATGCCCGAATTCTCATAAAGGCTGCCTGCCCATTCTAAAACCCCACTTCTGACGACAGAGATGTCATGTGCCCAAGACAAGCCAATTAGAGGTCTTCTTCAGGATTTCAGTGTAGAAGAAAAGGAAGTGGAAGAGTGTGTAATGAGTGCCACATGTTTCAGGTGTCGGTGTTTGTTTTTTATTCAAAGCAGCAGTTTAGGAACATGTGCCTGTACCCTCTGTAGCTCCTCATCACCAGAACATATGCCACACACCTTCTGCCTCAGTCCTGCAAACTTCCAGGAAACAACCCAAAATAGGTGTGGTAATAGGCACAGACCCATTATGACTTAGTTTTATATCCTTTTAAACAAGTTACTAACAGAAGCCCAAGCGTCACCATTCTTCATTATATCCCCTAGAAGGTTAATACATGCTCCAATCTGACCCAATCTACAATTTTCAGTCTCCCTCACCACTGGAATTCATGATCTGTCATCATAAAAATCCCCTTGACCATCCATCTCTTCTCTGAACATTCTTTTTCTCCTGGCTCCAGATAAATCTCAACTGTAATTAAAATACCACTTCCACTGCATGCCCTATGCTCCACCAGGCCTGTGGGTGAGGTAGGTGTTCTTCTGGCTATTCAAGGCCCCCTCAAAACCATTTCTCCACCTTCTTCCATGAAGATGCAACCCAATATCTGTCCTTGTTGCTATCTCCTAGAAACAGGTCATTCGCCCATCATTTAATGAGGATTGGAGCCCCTAGCTTGCCTTTCCATTTCTCTCATCAGTTCCTTTGGCACCTTTAACAACCACATAGGCTAATGACCTGAAGTCACACACACCACATGCTGCAGTAGTTTCCTCTAGCTGGTCTCCATCTTGCACATGTATAGTCACATTTTTAACTTTGCATCACCAACAACTGCACCACGTCATTTCTAACCACCTCCAAGCTACCTTTCCAGTTCAGTTTCTCTCTGGTATTTCCATGCAACAACTCTTCAACCTTCCTGGACAGCCAAGCCATCCACCTTGCCACTTTTTCATCACCCATGTTCACATCCTCAGTTGCCTTCTTGTTTAATTTAGCTCCCATTTACCCTCACTATAATCAGGCTCATGCTATTCTCTCCCTCTCTTGCACTTGTCAGGTAAAACCACAAGGTGGGTGGCTCACCACCCCACATATGGGCACAACTACCACCTGGGTATTCTCTCCCTCTACTCTCTCCTCACGCTCTACATTCTAGCTGCCCCCTTCCCCAGACTTCTGAGAGTCACTCAAGTCTCCCAATATATTTTTTACTTATTTTTCCTCTGCCTGAAGTAGTCCACAGCTTTCAAATGATCTTACCTGTCTCAACGTCTCATCCTTCATGTCTCTGCTTTAACATTCTGCCCCTTTTCCTTTTAGTTTTATTGAGGTGAAATTCAAGTCACGTAAAATTAACCATTTTAAACAATTCAGTGATATTTAGTATATTCACAATGTTGTGTAACCCATACCTCTGTCTAGTTCCAAAATATTTCCATCACCCCAAAAGGAACTCCTGTGCACACTTGCAGTGACTTCTCATTCTCTTCTTCCCCCAGCTCCTAGCAACTGCCCACATTCTCTGCCTTTATGGATTTGCCTATTCTGGAGCACAGTTTCTTTTGATACCCTTTCTCTGGAGATCGTCAGAGAACAAATTTTGTGATTCCCTATTCTCTGATACTCACCACCTTTCTTTCTTAATAGAACATACCACTATTTGAAACTATATTACTTATATGTTTGTTTGCCTTTCCCCCTAAAATGTGAGTGTCACAAAGTTTACTTCTCTATTCCCAATGTTTAGAACTAAATATTTTCTACAGTCCCTCTCAATTCAGGCTTCTAAACTTAAGATCTGGAAGAGCAATGAGGGGTAAGGGAGTTTGGCACTGAAGTCAAACTGCCTTAGTTCCAATATGGTTTTCATTTGTTAACTATAATTTTCCTTTCTATTTGTATTTCTTTGACTGAAATATGGGAAAAATAATAATACCTGCCTATGTCAGTCAGGAACCAGCTACAAAACAGAAACCATAGCAGGTATTTCAACTGTAGGGATTAGTCATGGGAAATTTATCATGGGGAGTTGGTACTCAGGGTTCACTAGAAATTATTAATGAAAATACAGTTGTCAAGATCCTGGCACATAGTTAGTGGCTAAAAATGTAAGATATGAATGGGAAAAGGTTTAATACATGGTGCCTTAAATTGGGACTTTTGCATTTCTATTGTTGGATACATCAAAATGAATTATTCAGAAATTATTTAGAAAGGAAAGAGAAACCATGAGAATTCCACTGGACATCCAAATGACTAATAACTAAAAGAAGGAAAGTTGAGGTGAAAGAGTGGAAAACAGTTGTTCAACTCATTCTTTCTTTGCTTCCTAAAAAAAACACCAGTGAGAATTTCTATTTAAGAGGGAAGAAAAAGAAAAGCCAATTTATGCTGTCAGAGTCAGTCATTATTTTAGTCCCAGAGCCCCCTGGTGAGCATACGGTATTTTTATTACCAGAGTTCATCACTAGTGCTTACTCAATAATTAGATAATCCCTATAGCAATCTATTATAATCATGCCTAGAAAAATTTCTTATTGCATTTCCACATATGTCAATAGCTTTCATAAACCATAAATCAGTAATATATTGCTGGCATCAGAGTTTTAAGCAATTAATGTTGATCAATATGAAAACCAAAATATTGATGTGGTTGGGCTTTTCTCTCTATGTACAATGAAGAGACTGAAACTCTATTTATTTGTATTAGTTCATCTTTTGAGGTTTGTCATTAAGCTGAAATGACAATTACTGTCAAATCATCATCATTATCTGATAATTTTTCTACAAATCTAACTTTGCATAGCATTGTATGAGACTTTGAGTATATCTAATACTAGAGTTCATGTTCTCAGAAAAGTCCATGTTAAATTCTAGCAGAGAACAAAGACTCCAAGAAAAGTTAATTAGAGTGGTTCCATAATACCCTCTGGTATGCCAGTCAGGAAAATATTGTAAAGCAGAGTATTTTTTTTTGAGTCATTATTTTTTTTATTTTACATAAAAAAACTGCATGATTGTTGTAAAACAGTCAGAAAGATTGGACCCAGGGCCACATTATGACTTTCATGGGCTACTTTTGCCTTTGTGGGCTCATAAAGCATAGTATTTTACACTACCATAATGTATGCTCTTTGGAATTAACGTATAGATAAGATTATGGAGATGCATCCCAGAAACTATCTATGCTCAGGTTGTTAGTATTGTTCCTGGAGATGGAGAAATACAATATTATCTGCTACCAATAAAGTGCCTTACAAATGGCAATGTTCTTTTAAAACCCTACTGGAATGAGCACTGTGGATTGCCTTCTCAACGTGTCCTTGTCCCTTCTCTTTTCCTGATGGTATTCTGATTTTATGCAGGTGTGCCCCTTTCCTCTGTGTAGCCTGTGCACTTTAGGGAAAGATAATGATGTCATTCTCAGCTTTCTAGGTAGGCTTGATTGGTATAAGGGTCCCCTTGCCAGAGATTGGCTTAAGAATTATTATGTGACTCATCTCGGGCCAATGAGACTTGAAATGGTATCCCTGGATAGACTCCTAAGAAGGGTTTTCTTGCTCTAAGAAAAATATCAGAGAGGTAAGAAAGTCTCTCTTCTCCCAGACATTGTTTCTCTAGATGTAAGGCTTACAACTTCTGCAACCATCTTGCTGAGAATAAATTCAGAACGAAGATGACAAAATGGAGCAAGAAAGGAGTTAATAACACTGAAGACCTCGCTATGAAGTGGTTATTACAGAAGATAATACATTTCTTTATTGTTTAAGCTAGTCTGAGTTGGAGTTTTTGATAGTTGAAGTCAAAGTTCCATTAGCCAAAACTGTACAATTCTCACATTATTAAACAGCATATCTTCCTAATATGTTTTTTCCCATACTTATCTTTGCTTTCCTATGAGAGCACAGACTTAACCTATTCAACTTGAATACTAAATCCAATTCAAATGTAATCTGGTCCTTGAAGCCTTCCTCAAATTTGCCAAAATAACTGCCTCTTTTTTCTGTGTTTTAATTATAATAATAGTACCTACATTGCTATAGAATGCATCACTCTGAATTAAAACGATTGCCTGCCTTCCAATATTATTTGATTTTGAGTAGCATAAGGTCAGACATTGTCTTCCCGTCTTCTTTAGATAATTAGGTACTCTCATGATACGCATTACTTAGTAAATTCTCAATAATTATTAGATGAACAAATGAATAAATGAATTAACCTCTATTCACAGATATCTACATACACCCTCTCTTATCCTTGCTTTCTTGTGTTTATCTCACATAATATCCAACTGTTTCTAATTATACTCCTTTCTACCTATTAAAAAAATAGGGTAACATTTTCTCACAGTTATTTAAATCTTCCTAAAACATCCAAAATGGTAACTGAAATGCATGTACTATACTAAGTAAGCATTACCAGACCTAAGAGAACCTGGTGAAGGCCATCAACATACGTTGAAGATTGATAGCTAAAATTGACTAGGGCAGAATTACTGATAATGCATTCCTCATAAGAATCATCCTTTATGATATGAACAGGAGCTTTTGAAATAAGGAGCTCTATAGTCAAGTAATTTAGAAGACACTGTTTAAAATATTTAAACAGGTTCTTAAGTACAGAATTGCTTAGATCTTCCTACATGCCAATGTGCTCAGTGAATCGCTGAGAGACCTGTAGTATAGTATTTTCCAAAATGTATTTGAACATAGAATCAATTTTTCAAAGTACAACTATTAATATACTATAATAATTGTTAAAAACACAGTTTTAGATACCTGGTCCTAGATCAATTGAGCCTTGACTACTTATGATACCCAGTTATTTTTCTATTTGAGGGAAGATAAAATATATATTAAAAGAATTAGAGCCGGGCTCGGTGGCTCAGCCTGTAATCCCGCGCCTTTGGGAGGCTGAGGT
>NW_007245782.1:20823-52788 GCF_000164805.1 Carlito syrichta | reverse complement strand
AAAAAAAAAAAAAAAAAAAAGAATTAGAAGTGAGATATTATCCTTACAAAAAATGTTGCATATCTTTATATTGTTATATATTAGGATTGATTGACCAGCGTCTTACTCTGTTGCTCAGGCTGGAGTGCAGCAGCACAATCATGGCTCACTGCAGCCTCAGCCTCCTGGGATCAAGAGATCCTTCTGCCTCAGCCTCCCATTTAGCAGGATGACAAGTACACACCATCATGTTCAGCTAATTTTTTATTTTTTTGTAAAGATGAGGTCTTGCTATGTTTCCTAAGCTTATCTTAAACTTCTAGGCTCAAGCAATTATTTTGCTTCAGCCTCCCAAAGTAGTGGGATTAAAGACATGAGCCACTGCACCTGGCCAGTTATATTACTAGGTTTTAGTTGCAAGCTTAAGAGAATCATAAAATATTGAATCTGAGAGGAAATTTTAAGGATTTTACAGAACAGGGAGTGATTATTGATTATATTTGTATATATGAGCCCCTTTGAGAATCTAATGAAAATAACCCTCCTTCATCCCAGAAAAATGTACCTACACATTAAAGTTAAGGTTGATGAACATTCATGACCCCCAAGTTTAGAATGGCCTACTTCCTAATCTGTCATGGTCATTGTACATATGGAAGAAACTTAGGTCCAAAAGTCATACATCATTTGAGGTCAAAGCCAAGATAAGAATTTTTTTTGGTTAGGATCTCACTCATTGCCCAGGCTAGAGTGCAATGACACACTCATAGTTCACTGCAGCCTCGACCTCCTGGGCTCAGGCGATCCTTCTGCCTCTGCCTCCTGAGTAGCTAGGACAACAGGCATGCATGAGCACTCCCAGCTATTTTTTTTTATTTGTTTATTTTATTTTTTGTAGAGACGTGGTCTTGCTATGTTGCCCAGGCTGTTCTCCAATTCTTGGGCTCAAGTGATCCTCCTGCCTTGACCACTCAAAGTGCTGGGATTACAGATGTGAGCCACCACACCCTGCCTAGAATTTAGAAATTTTGACAACCTCTTTGTCTGTTTTTGGATTCTATCTAGTCAAAAAAATATATTTTATATCATTATTTTTGAACTCTATCAGGCTTCTGTGATCTTTCAAAATTGTTAATGGGCATTATTGATCTAGCTCAGACAATCACTAAAGACAATGTGGTTGACTAGTGTTTTCCTAATACCCCAAAAGTTGCTCTAAGATTAATTCTTTACTAGTGTCATACTAAAACTATGAAACTATTTCCATAATTGAGTTTTTAATAATAATTTTTAGCTAATGAAGTAAATTAACAGGTATGTTCTGGACCTCCTACAATGTCCAAAGTGAAAATAAGTAAGAATTCAGAAGCCCAATTTTGGTCATAAATTCAAGAAGAGAAATTATATGACCTGTTCTTAGCATACGTCCTTTAAGCAAGTTTGATGACTCTTGCTGAAAAGAAATTCATAATAAGTAGAACATATTGCCAGTGATAATTACCACCAAGGTTTTACTTATGTATCCCTGTGCTTGTGTGTAGAGATAGATAGATGATAGGTAGGTAGATAGATAGATATAGAAACAGATGATAGATAGATTAGATAGATAGAAAAATTTTCATGTGTGGACATTAAGTGCTTTGAGGTTTATAAAATGTTAGAACTATGAACAATGAATGAAAAATGCATGCATTTACTCAACTTGAGATAGTAAAATTAATTTATTAAGCATTTATGAAACAGAACATAAGATGGCACTTTGCCACCATGGACTGATATTCTAGTATGGTCCTAAAATCTCAGCTTGGGGGAAATGTCCCAAGCAAATGCAACAACCTTCAAGCAGACCTACATATTTTTAACATTCATTAGTTACTATAGTCACATACCAGACATCCAACTAACCACTGAACATGCAGTCTTTCAATTTAATCTTCACAATATCCACTGGAGATGGGTACTTACCAGTCTCTTTTTTTTTTTTTTTTTTTTTTTTTTTGAGTTGGAGTCTCACTCCGTTGCCCAGACTGGAGTGCAGTGGCCGCTCCCGGCCACCGCAGCCTCGACCTGCTGGGCTCCGGCGATCCTTCCGCCTCAGCCTTCCGAGTAGCTGGAATTACAGGCATGCGCCACCACGCCCGGCTGATTTTTTTGATTTATTGTAGAGATCAGGTCTCGCTGCCCAGGCGGGTCTCGAACCCGCGGGCTCAGGCAGTCCACTCACCTCAGCCTCCCAAAGGCGCGGGATTACAGGCTGAGCCACCGAGTCTGGCTACCAGTCTCTTTTTAACAGATAAAAGAAAACCTACACACACATGTTCATTACCATACCATTTCCAATATCAAAAACATAGAATCAACCCTGTTTCCCATTGAAAATAAACTGGATAAAGAAAATGTGGTACATATACACAATGGAGTATTGCACACCCTTAAAGAACAAAATTATGAACTTCTATGGATTGAGTCCATCATACTCAAGGATCTATCACAGAAACAAAGAACTAAATATTGCAAGTTCTCACTTACAAATGGGTCCTGAACATTTATCACAATACTAGTAGAAAGGGATCAGCAGTAGCAGGACACTGCTAGGGAAGGGAATGGGGATGGTGGACACATAACCTCACTAAGAGTACCGGATCCTAAACCAGGTGAAGTGAGGTCCTGATGGAGGCCCAAACTTCACCTGCTTGTAAACCACTCGCATATCTAATCCTGACTTGTACCCCACATCTTTATAGTACAATAAAATTTTTTAAATGGAGATTTAAAAGTCTTCAATAACTGTCTCATGCTCATATGACTAGTCAGTGCTGGAACTTGGATTTGAACCCTTCACTATTTGATTCTAGATTCAAAGTTCCTAACCATTATTACACTCTGACCTTTGGTAAACACTGGCAGTTTTGCAACTATGGTTGCAATCTCCAGATTCACATTTTTATTTACTTTGCCTTTGTTAATATAATCAGGCATTTTTGTTGAAAGATATTCTTTTCAAAACCAACTATTATTGAATCTTTCTATTTTATTCAAACTCTTCATCTAATATTCATCATTCTGGTTTTCTTGTCTTCGATTTCTTTACCATATATATGCATATATTATTATAAAGGACACTATGCAAAGCCAAGTTAAGTAAAATATGGCCTCTGCCCTCAAGAAACTTGGAATTCAGAGGAGAAAGAAACAATTAAACCAATTAGTACAACACAGCTTAAAATGTCAGCACGTGTGTTACAGCATCACGGAAGAGGCTTACCCATATCGCCCTTCTTTGTAGAATGGAATTCCTAAAGGAAGTGCTGGTTCTTGAGCTGAGTTTTGAGAAACAGTGAGATTTAGCTAGATAAAGAAGGGGTTGGGAGTAGATATTGTAATCATAGGAAACAATATGCATGGAGTCTAACCTAGAAGGAGGAATTCTACAAATTACAAATAGCTGTGTAAACTGGCTCTGAAACCTGGGGACTCTTGGATGTGTCTGCTTACATGCATGAAAAAACCATTTCCAAAGCCCTGTTATGCTGCCCAGAAGTTCACTCTGAGTCCCAACTTCTTTCTCCACTCTCTCTTTTTCTTGCTGTGTTGTGAGTGTATGTGTATATAAATATGTATTTTGAGTACATGCATTGAGTATATGTGTGTGTTATGATTATGTATGTGTATGGTGTGTACTGTGTGTGTTTTGAGTGTATGGGTGTGCTATGAATATGTCTGTCTGTTGTGAGTATAACTAACTGCATGTGTTTTGTGTGTGTGTGTGTGTATGTGTGTGTGTGTAGTACCTGCTGAAAAACTCGTCTTATGCTCTTGTTTCCTGCGGAGAACTCTGCATCATCCTACAAATGTCTGCTGGTTTCTTTCTCCTGGTTGAGGAAGACCCTGAGATACCTTCTTCATGATCTTCCACTCCCTTTGCCATTGCTGTATGCGACTTTCCCTTCTTAAGAGAAGCAGATGGGATGAACAGACTATGACTATTACCAATACAAAGCATGCTAGCAACTGTGAGTCCCTTCCCGGGAAGTGCATCTGCAGCACTGGAAAAGATGTCTCTAATGTCCTTGTTCAGTAACCTTTGTTCACAAGTTATCCTTGCTTTCTTAATTTTAAATTTCTATCAAAGGCTAGAAAAAAACTGACTCCTTATTGAGACACCAGATGTCACTTTATGCATCAAAAGTAACACAAGCAGGTAGAACACTCCACCCAACTCCACTCCCTTGGCTCCAACAGTCTTGACCGATCTCCAGGGACTTGGCTGTGAAGCCAGTCACCCTAGCCCTGTGAGCAGAACTCCACAGACCACTAAAACTGCTTACCCTGAGCAGTGCACCGTGATGTCTATATACTATTTCCATAGGGAGTAATCTGAATGTCGTACTCTTAATATTCTCTATCTCTTTGCAGCCTACAGTTTCTCTCTGCAGTGCCTTCAAGATACAGTCTGATGCGAAGAGAATAGGCCTCCTCAATTTGAGCAAATCCTAAGCCATGAACTCTTGCTCTTCTTACACACTTATCCTATTGAAAATGAAGGCTTCCATGGGGACAGAGAAGCCCAGGACACAGCTACCTGCTCAAATGATTTTTAAAAGGCCAAAAGGAGTGGAGCAGAGAATCAAAAATATCATTCAGTCACAAATGCCTATGTAGATTCTTCTGGGCATTAGTTCACACTTTTCATGAAAATCTCAGAGGATCTGATGTCCTCTAAAAGGTTAAAAAAAAAACCCTGATTAAGAGATACCTTTAGAGATAAAAATAAAAATTCTGCTTCTTCAAAAGAAATTGGATGTGCATATGTCATCTCCCCTCAGATAAGTTTGATGCTAATTGCTCATTCAAGTATGAATCCCTTCCATCTGACACCACTGCTGCTTCCTGTTGTACCTGCAACTTTTGTGATTTTACTACCTATGCAAAGAGGCATTTGCTGCCTCCAGCAAAAGACACAAGCTATTTATTGCCTCGCTTTACAGATGCTGCTGGGGATCACATTTAACAATACAAATGTCACAGAATTGTCTTTGGGTGTCACAAGCTGCCAAAGTGTCGCTCAAGCTAAAGCTTGATAATATATTTCACAAAACTCTACGCTAGTGATTTTACACATATTCCGGGCTTAATTAGATCAAGCTGAAATGGAAGCTGGTTTTAGCAGTCGCACTCTTTGTCAATATCTAACAGGAATGTTTATCTCCTGGCTCATGACTTATCTCTCAAGTAATATAATTGCAACATTTTATTACTGGAAACAAACATCAACGTCTACTACAATATGCAAAAGAAAATGTAGTAAGTGATTCTATTTGGGATGGAGTTGCACCCCCAAATAAATGGAATCTAGTCTTTCTTAAGCATTCATCTTTGATTTTGGGAGAACACACATACTTGCATGTACACACCACTTCTACTCCTTGCTTTGTGTCAACTTAGGTCTGGAAATATCTAGACCAGAACATGACACTATATAGATGTTCATTTGTGGTATCATTATTCTCTCACAAATTGGCATGAGAATAGCAGTGGTCTATCACAGAAACTAAGATCTGAGTACCACATATACTCACTTATAAGCAGACCCTGAACATTTATCATAATACCATAAGAAAGGGATTGGCAAGTAGTGGGACATTGCTTGGGGGGGTGCACAAAACATCTAGAAGGGTACCCAATCTCAAACCAGGTGAAGTGAGGACAAAAGGAAGCCCCAAACTTTACCTGGATGCTGACTACTATGTACCTAACCCTGAATTGTACCCCATATCTTTAAAATTTAAAAAAATAGCATCTACATGACAAAGCTGCTCTGAAGTCAGCCAAGTTGGTGCATATGTGTGATTTGAAGCATATCCACATGTATGAAATATTGTGCAACTGTTAACATTACTATTTCATCTCTGGAGGTACTATTGTAAAGACAGTGTTCAAACAGGCGGATTGTATTCAGTGACCCTCAGTTATCAATTTTGTGGACTTATGTGCATCTTGGACCCTTATTTACAGAGCCAAATATTGTACAGGGTGAAGAGGCCAAGGATGGAAATTAGGACAAAGGAAAGGGAAAACAAGAAAGAAAAGGAAATCAATAGAAGAGGCACTTACTGAACTATTTTTGACTGGTTAGCAAGGGACCTTTCTTGGCTTTCTGTTTTCTTCCTTCAGGGAACTTTCCATTCCTTTAGACTGTTCTAAACTGTATCCTACCACTATAACCAAGCTTAATCAAGAGACAGGAGAGTCTATTTTTATTATTTTTTGGCCAGTGATGCTCCAGTTTAAACTAATTACTGGGAGGCCCAAGGTGCTCATTCACTCACTTTTATATAAAACTGTTATACTTCTGCTTTCAATTGGGAAGACATTTAAAATGTCTGGATTTGAGGAAGGGTTTCTAGCTAGTACTTGTCCTCATCTATCGTCATGCCAAAGCCTAAAAATGATGGTGGTAATAGCAGCAACACAATCCAGGTATCACCTGGGGACCACTGATCCTCAGAATCTAGGCAAGATTGTTTTCAATTACAATTTCACAGGCTAACAGAGCTCTCTAGGGAATTCCAGTCTCCCTCACGAAACTGCTAATTCCCATGGGATTCTATGCCTGCAGTCCAATTTCCAAGTATGTATGTGAAACTTTTGGTGAACCCAGAAGTTCCATAAGGCATATGGCCTTCTTCTAGGACTTCGTCCCTCCTCTGTTCTGTGTGTCTCATCCTCCTCTCTCACTCTCAAGAGCTAATGCATTTTCTCATCTCATGCTGGGAGATATTTCTCCCTTCTTAGAAAACTCGATATCAGCCAAAATCCACATGCTGTCGTCAATAGCTGCAACTTAGAGAATAAAAATTTCCCTGATTCATCACAATAATGATAGACAGCATTAAGTTCTCATTATTAAGATTTTAAAGTCTTTGTCTAACCATCTCATTTAAAGCTTCCAATGCCACCACTATGTAGGAACGATTACTGTTCTCATCCCACTAGCCTTGATACCCATGATTCTCAACCGGTGGCAATATTGCCTCCACCTAGAGCATTTGGCAATGTATGGAGACATTTTTGGTTGTCACAAACTGAGGGACAGGGGTGCTTTAGTAGGTAGAGGCCATGAATGCTGCAAATCATCTAGCAATGCACAGGACGGCCTCCCAGCTCCAAATGCCTATAGTGCTGAGATTAAGGAACCTTGATTTAAACAATTACAAATCTGAGCTTTGGGTTATCTAACTCATCCAAGGACACAAGTATAAAAGGGCAGAGATAGGACTCTACCAGTTCTAATGGCTTTCCAGATCCAGGCTCTCATCTACAATACAAGCTGCCTTAGTTATCTATCACTAAGCAACAATATAACCATAAACCTAACAGCTTAAGACAACACACATTGTATGTCAGGAGTCTGTACACAGGTTAGTAAGGTACTCTGCTTAGAGTCTCTCAAGGATATAATTCAGGTGTCATCTGGAGCTGTGGTCACACCTGAGGCTGGTGTAGGGGAGGATTCCTTTCCAAACTCACTCAGTTTATTGTCAGAATTTATTTCCTTACAGCTGTAGGAGCAAAGGCCACAGTTTGGTGTCAGCCCTAAGGTGGAGGCTACCCTCAGTTCCTGGAGACTTCCCATAGTTCCTTTCCACATGGGTTTCCCCAACATGACCATTTGCTTTCCCAAAACTAGTAAGGGAGAAATTCCAATGTCGTGTAATCATGTACATTTCCATGACCTTTGTTGCATTTCATTGGGAAGAAGTAAGTCACAGTCCCACCCACATTTAATATGAGATCACACAAGTTTGTGAACAACAGGAGATGGGGATGAAACCATCATAAGAGTCTGACCATTGTATGGTAATAGTATCACTACCTTGAAGATAGTTTCCTTCAAGAGTAGCAATTCCAAGGGCTGTATTCTCACAAATATTTAAATATTCATCTTATCCTTATAGACTTCAACAAATGTGTACTGAAGGCCATGCTAAGGACAGTGTATATTCCTGATACTAGCTTAGGGAAAACACTGCAAAGGTATTTCTGAAAGTCAGCTTAATGAGGCAATTGGCTCACAGCACTGAATTCATACCTACTACTACGTTGTGAAAAAGAAAATCAAGCCAGGCACGGTGGCTCATGCCTGTAATCCCAGCACTTTGGGAGGCAGAGCTAAGAGGATTGCCTGAGTCCATGGGTTTGAGACCAGTCTGGGCAACATGGTGAGACCTTGTCTCAACAATAAATCAAAAAATTTAACTGGGCATAGTGGCTCACATCTGTAATTCCCGCTACTTGGAGGTTGAGGCAGAAGGATCACCTGAGCCCAGGAATTCAAGGTTGTGGTAGCTGTGGGCATGCCACTATACTCCAGCCTGAGTGGCAGAGACTCCAACTCAGAAAGAAAGGAAAGAAAAAGAAAATCAACAGAGTCCTTTAAATAAACAAAGAGATTAATTAAATAAAGGAGGCTAGGCATGGTGGCTCATGCCTGTAATTCCAGCACTTTGAGAGGCCAAGGCAGGAAAATTAATTAAGCCCAGGAGGTCGATACAAGCCTAGGAAACACAGTGAGACCCTCATCTCTACAAAAAGTCAAAAGAACATTAGACTGGTGTGATGGCTTGTGCCTATAGTCCCAGCTACTAGGAGGCTGAGGTGGAAGGATCACCTGAGTCCAGTATGTCGAGGCTGCAGTAAGTTGTGATCATGCCACTGTACTCCAGCTTGGAAGAGAGAAAAATACTCCAGCTCAAAAATAATAATAATAAATAAACAAAATATTTTGAAAAAAATTTTTAGGGAGAATTTAGACTATTTAATGAGGGAAAAATAAATTCAGTATCTCATTGAACTTCGAATGGTTTACAACTGATTCCTTCTTCTTACCTCTTTTTCTGTCTCTTCTTGTCCTATTCTTCCCCATAGTTATCTTTCTTATTTTTCCCACCCAGGCCCTTGCTGGATACACATGCTGGCTTTCAGGTATAGAGAAATCATAAAATTTAGAACCAAAATGCTACAGTAATTGTCACAAAGATTAATTGGAGTCTTTGGATGCAAGCAACAGAAATGTATTCTATCAAACCCAAACAGGGAATGGAGGAAAAGATATATGAAGAAACCAGTCTTAGAGTAGAAAACTGAGAAACCCGTAGCTTCAGATAGTAGGAGTCAATTGATTGCTTTCTCATGGTAGCATACTGCAGTAAATCAGCTCATCTGTGGTATTTATCCTTGTAAATCTCAGCTCAAGATTCACATCCCAGGGAGAAAATTTCACTGCAGTATACTTTGAATAGAAGGAGGATGGGCACTATGGTAGACAATCCACCAAGATGGGGTAGGTACTCACCTTCCCAAAATTAAATGGATGATAGGTGGCCAAAGAACAACCTCTGTCTACTGTAGTTTTTGTTGTGATCCCAGTCACTAGATACTCTGCATGGACCTGAGAACCCCACATTGTTGTTTAGGGGCCTACACTGAACAGACATTTTTAAGGAATAAGAAGACTCAGTCCTTATGAGACCAGAGAAATAGGTTTTTAGAAGACATCCAATTTGATAAAACATCATGAATTTATCTGGCCTGTCAGATTTTCCACTATAGCCCCATATCTTTCTACCTTGATCACTGTTGACAGTACTGATTTCTGACCTTCAGTCATTGCTTTAACAAATATTTCTTAAGCATTTCAGAGATGCTAAATGAAATTTTTCTTCAAAATGAAGAAAAAACTAGATCTCTGACTTAACAGAGCTTGTATTTGTGGTCAAAGTAAAAAAAACAATAACAAATGAGCATCAAAAACATGTAAACAAATAAACACAGTTACAATAAAATTTTTCAAATTAAAAAAATCCAACTTGAATTTTTTAGCAGCTTTATTGAGGTATAATTGATATAAAAAGGTATAATATTTAATGTGGAAAATTGATGAGTTGGGACATATTGCACACACCTGTGATACCATCATCACAATCAGGTTAATAGACATATCTACCGCCTGCCAAACTTCCCTGTGTCTCTTTTTTTGTTTTTGTTCTATAAGAAAATTTAACATGAGATTTACTGTCTTGATATGCACAACACCATATTGTTAACTATAGGCACTATGTTGTTTAGCAGATCTCCAGAACTTACTCATCTAGCATAACTGAATCTTTATACCCATTGAAACTTGAATTTGGCTTCTGCTAGTTTGCTGTCTTTGCACTAACTCTGCCCACATCTCTAGTTCAACTATTTATTGGGGTTTAGAACACTGGTTTTGGTACTTATGTCAGAGACTTCATTCTGAGATTCTGCTTGACTGCTTAAAAGTCCTTGTGTAATTCATTAAGTCACTCAGTTTCCTCATCTGCAACATGGGGATAATAACCCCATGTAGTTATAGGATTGTTGGGAGAATTATGTGAGATAAACAATCTGTTACACTGTAAGTATATGTTATGTAAATATTCAATATTCAATAATTGCTAGAAATTTCTTTCTTTTTTATTTTACTAGATGTTGACCTTCAATTCATGCACTGTTTTGGGTTTTGGCTTCCATATTCTCACCTAAATGTTAAAAGTACCCAAGAGTAACTTCAAGAGAGTGTGACTCGTAAGTCACCTAGGACTCCATGCTCTAAAAGATTCTTTGCTTAGTTTAATACTCTGCTGTTGCCATCTTAAAATTCTTATTTTTTTTAACAAGGGGCCCCACATTTCAGTTTCTTATTTTACAAAACTATGTTCTCAAGTAGTTGTCAATCAATTCTCAAGGCATAGCTATTTCACTGTGATAGACCAGTAAAAGATATATTTTTGGAGAGTGGAGACATTCCAGGGCTGAAGATACAAGACTCCTCACCAGATGTGAGCAATGCAGCAATGCAGCAATGCAAGATGTGACACAGTTTTGGAAAAGCTTCTGTATTGGGAGAAGTGGGAGCAGAGAAGGGATCTCAGATCTATCTCAGGTAAATATGTTGAATTAACAGCATAGTTACAGCAAACCTCCACTTCACTTTGTTTAGAGAGGTTACACGTAAAGTATATTTTTGCTGTTGTTTAACAAAATTTTTGCTGTTGTTTCCCAATTTAGTTCTTGCTTTTTTATTAATGCGACTTGGTCACAACTTGTGGTAATTAACCTACCCTTTGGATCTGGTTTAATTTTAATTAAGCAGTCCTCCAACTCTCAACAAGTTAAATGTTTGTTCTTCTGCAATTCTTATCACAGGCAATTTTGTAGCACTTTATAGATTTTTCTGAGAAATTGCTTTATCAATTTTTCCCTGCAGCCATACACTGAATCTAACTTGTATCGCTAGCTGTTGCTTTAAATTAATTTTCTAATTTTTCTAATTCTTTCTATTGGGCTATTTAATCACTACATTAAATTTCTTCACCTTCTGATTAACAGTTAACAATGGTTATGGTAGTTCCATGACTATAAAATTGGCTTTGCTGGGTTCCACATTTATCTTGCCTTAATGATCAAATTTGTTTGGTGTAAGATTTTTTTTCTAGACATCAGCTTTCTATATTCTAGGATCTAAAACTCAAGCTGTGTCCCTTTAGCCTCTTACATCACAACCAGTAATAAAGATTTTACTGTCAGAACCTGGCTGACACATTTGCAGGCTCTTTATTACTTGTGATGATGGACTATAAGAAGCAGAAAAAACACAGCTTGATTTCATTCCCAGCTTGAATTTGCAAAGCAGGCATTTAGGAAAAAATACATTATGACTTCATAAACAAAATTTGTAGATAAAAGTCAGAAAATTAATACAAAGCTTTTCCCCTTATCTCCCTTCAAGATGGTTTTGATAAAGTCATTGCACAGTGTAGATTTGGTCACACCTCCACCAACAATACTGAATTTATAGATAATGCATGTGAATCCCTCTTACTTCAATTACCTGGATAATTCAAGTTAGAGGAATCTGAAGGACTGAGCTATCTTCCTCTAAGATAAGAGTTTGTACTGTTGTGTTTTAAGAGTACACAAGAAAATTCATGCTTCAGTGGAAACCTAAGTATTGTCTAGACCAGAGATTTTATCTATTCTATGGGAGCTATTTTACAACTCTGTAAATTGTAGATAACTGATAGAAAAGCAAAATAATTCTTGTCTATGGACATCCAAAGTCTGTCCTGTTCAGTAGAAGTTCAGTTGACTTCCTTCTGCCATTATGGAAGAAGCTAGTTTTGTCTACATTTGCACTTATATTTCAACATTCTTCTTTTTCTTTTTGAGTTGGAGTCTCACTCTGTTGCCCAGACAGTGGCCACTCCCGGCCACCGCAGCCTCGACCTGCCGGGCTCTGGTGATCCTTCCACCTCAGTCAACATTCTTGTATTTTTATGAATGTGTACTTTTTAGACTTTTCCTTTGCACCAATTATAAAATTCATCTGGGTTCCTCATTGATTGAGTTGCAATTCTTAATACATCTTCGTTTTATCTGTTTGAGAGTCATGATTTACCATTTTTTCCTTTACAATATTTAATGACTGTAGATAAACTACCAAATTATAGTACAATAAAATAGTAGGATGAAGTATTACCAGGAATTAAAGACCAGAGATTTGGGAGTCTCATGGTTTCTAATGCCAGATTTTTTCTTTGCTACCTGGGTAAATTTTTGGATGGATTATTAATATACTTCTAGTTTCATTGCCTCATATGTAAAATGTAGATAATAATAATACCTACCTTGTGAATTTTGTTGTAAAAATTAAGTAAAATAATGCAAATTACTACATATTTTGATTAGTCATTATTATTTATTGCTATTTGCTTACAATATTACTTAGTCCTAAACAGAAGTTAAAGCATATTGGTGCATTATTTAGACATAATCAGAATAAACTAGCTAATTGCTTTTAAAAGAAAGCTTCAGGAGTGATTTAATATGTTTCATGAATGTCTTGTCATAAGACATATACATTTGCTGAGTCAATTGTTTACATGCATGTGTAAGAAATTCAAGATCACACCAAGTTTCCCTCTTTTTTTTTTTTCTGCGAAAGTAACAAGGATTCAAATGTATGTTGTCAGCAAACTCAGAAGATGTGACTAGGCTCTTTGCAGGAAAGGAAAGCACAGAGGAAGGCTGCTCTGGTGACAGTGATTAGGCTCCTGCCCAGAGTAACACTTTTTGACTATGTAGCATAACTCACATCAAAAAAGAAAAAGAAGTTCTCAAATTTAACCCCCAGTGTGGATGCTGCTGCATATCAGCAATATGGATGGAAAACCTCAAGGTTATTCATGTATCCTTTGAAGCTGGCATCACACTTTCAGGAAAAGACTGGAAAAAAAAATAACGGAGATGTATACAGACTTAGGTACAAAAGCATTTACCACAGGACAATCTCTGAGAATAAAAAATTAGAAACAACCTTCATACAGAATGTGTAAAATTTCAGGTTCAACTAGGTATGTCAACTGGATAAATCACTTTGTGGGAGGAGAGGGAAACACAATTTCCCTGAAAGCCGGAGAAAAACTTCCATAGTTGGAGTAGTATTCAGCTACTGAAAGTCACTTTTTTTTAAGGACTCTTAATAATACAGAAAATTCTCACAAAATAATATTAAATGTAACTATAAATATAAAATTGCATGTTCTATACTGCCAATTTTGTAACAATTCACATAGACACATACCACCAGCTGATGCACATACATGTGTACATAGATGCACAACATGAAAAGCTCAAGAAAACAGGTCAAAATATTTACAATTATTAAATAATTATCTCTGGGTGGTAGGGTTGTGGGGGTGTCTCCATTTTTCCTTGAGTTATTATGAATTTTCCAAATTTTCACCAAGTAGCATGTGTTACTATTATAGTCAGTAAAACGAATGTTGTAATAAACAAAACAAAGCAATAGCAACCCACAATACAGTAATAATAATCCTATTTAAAGCCTATAGAAGTTACCATTGATAGCTGAGAACTTTAGCCAAAAAGAACAGAAAAAGCTAGTGGTTGTTTCCATCACCATGGAAGCCCAGATATGCTGCCACTCTGAGCCCTACTATCAGTGAGAGTCCACTTCCACCTACTTGCTTTTTTTTTTCCAGAGATTGATTTCAAGTAGAAGATTGAAATGAAATAAAAATGGATTTTGACACATTCTATTACTTTGTGTAGCCAGTAGTCTACGTGGTTTTCACTGAGACTCTCATGCCTTTCTACCTCAAGGTGACCTTTGAAGAGTCACTCCTCAGCAGGAAGATGTACAGTGGTTACACAAAATGGTCACTCTACGACCATCAAAACAATATTAGAAGACTCAGTATTTATGTTTTAGTCTTACTTCTGATTTCTGACAACTCTAATGTTGCCAGCTTTTAGAAGTTTTATGTCCTTGCTTGTTTTATTTTCTCTCTCACACCATTACCAAGAATTCATTATCAGATAAAGTTTGCAACATTTTAGGGGATTAGCACAGTAAATTTGAAATTTTCATTAAGCTGCCCTACTGCTAAAATGTAAAACTTGATTATGTACAAAATAATTTTAATTAAGAAGGTAATATATTTTTGCTGTGATAATAGACATCATTTGGAAATAGAGGATTTCTGATGTTTATTACCAGTACTAGTTAAGCTATTATGTCTTCAGGAACAAACAAAAATAAAACTTATTCAAAAAATATATATCCTTTTAGCAAGTAGTTATTTTATGTATGCTAATGAAAATACCTTTGTGGTTGACAACTGTAATTAAGTTTTTCTCCGACTTTCAGAGGAATTGTGTTTCCCTCTCCTTCCACAAAGTGATTTATCCAGTTGACATACCTAGTTGAACCTGAAATTTTACACATTCTGCAAGATCATGTTACTCTTATAGTGTTCTTTATCTCCTGGTTTGGTTAAAGGCAATGAGTTTATTGAGAGAAACTGTGATTGGCATGCATTCTGCTGACCAATTGCAATTTTCTCTCCTTGTAAACTCTATTTAGTGTTACAAAAACAATTCAAAGGCAGATTGTAGGTGCCAGAATTTTCCTCTGACCTTTAAATCAAATTTAGAATATCACAGGGTAGTATGCCTTCAAGCAAAATCTGTCAGCTTAATAAAGTGAAAATTTTCTGCAATAAATCTGCAATAAATTTTTACCATTCACAAAGAAGGGTAAGCTTTACTTATTATTGAATAGCTCTGAACAAGGGCTTAAAATTCTTGGGTGAAATAAAAGCAAGTGCTGTTAAATGTAAGAACAACTCTAAATAATGAAAGAAAGAGGGTGAGTGGCATAAGTATAATGAGGGTACGAAAAGCACACAGAGAAAGAAAAAAAAAGGACAGAAAAAAAAGATGACAGAATTAGAAAGAGACAAGACCAAGAAATGAACAAAGGGGGGGAAAGGACTCAAGGAAAAACAGATTATTAATTTTTGTCTAGCTCTACCACGGAATACAAGATTATTAAAAATCATAAGATCTCCTAGTTAGGATATGTAGAGTTGCATTTTGAGGAGTAATGAATTATGATTGCACTCTAATCCCTGCTGAGTCTCTGTGT
This sequence comes from Carlito syrichta, assembly GCF_000164805.1. NCBI lineage: Eukaryota > Metazoa > Chordata > Mammalia > Primates > Tarsiidae > Carlito > Carlito syrichta. The sequence goes on along the minus strand of NW_007245782.1, from coordinate 37,271 downwards.
ATTCGTGTGTGTTTTTGTTATAGCACAGAATGACCTAATGGCTTATTCCACTTTCCAAACAAGTAAATGTCAAGCATTTGCTAGGCAAATTAAGGACAAATACAAAGGGTGCCAAAAATATGTATACACATTTTAAGAAAGGAAAACAACTGTATTAAAATTTTAATACTCCACATGCACTGATAACAAAAGATAAATCACTTCTCCTCACAAGAGGTGCTCAAAGTGGTTACCATCAGCATCCAGACACTTCTGATGATGACGAACTCAAAGTAATATATAGATAACATCTCTTAAAATGTATATACCTTTTTGGTGCCCCCAATATATATTTTAGTGTCTCTACTGGCAGAAGAAATCCTGGTGATACCCACTAATGAAAGACCATGTACTTTTGGGAAACCAAAATACATACCCACTCACATAGATGCTTGTAACAAATAATCAAAACAAATGTTTTTTTAAAATCAGAGATGAACTATCACACAATTAAAGTTAAATTATCTAATTAAAGGCCTTTTCCAATTCCTAGTTGTGGATTGTTTGGCCTGCCCAATATTTTTAAAAATTTAGAATTAGTTACCACTATGTAAAAACAGGGAAATTAATATTTTTTAAAAATTCAAATTTTCAGCTTCTTGAAAAATCAGAAATTCTAGCAGCATTCCAACATATCAACTATTAGCATACACTGGCTTTCACCACAGACCTCCACATTACTTCCTGTTTTACTTGCTCCCACTTGATTCATTTGGGTTAGTTGCTTGGCCACTGGGGCAGGTCAATTTACAACCCTTACTATTAAAATGATCCAGCTCAGTATTAACTTCCTATTACTACTGTAACAAATACCACAGACTGAATAGCTTAGAATTATACAAATGTATCTTATAGTCCTGGAGGTCAAAGATTCCAAATAGGTATTACAGGGCTAAAATCAAGGTGTTGGCAGGACTGTGTTCTTTCTAGAGGCTTTAGGGGAGAATCCATTTCCTTGCCTTTTTGTTTATAGATGGCACCTGCATTCCTTGGCTCATGGTCCTTCCCTCAAACTTCAAAGCCAATAGTAGTATAGTAGCATCTTCCAAATCTCTCTCTCTCTGACATTCCTATCTCCCTCTTAAGAAAACCTTGTGATTGCATAGGGGCCACCTGGATAATCCAGAATAATCTCTCATTCTTTTTTCTTAATCACATCTGCAAAGGCCTTTTCACAATAACATCATCACAGTTGCCAGAAATTAAAACATGGACATTGCTGAGGGCCATTTTTCAGTCTATTACAAGCTCCATCTGTAAAACAACAACAACAACAAAAAAGCAAAGAACCTTTGAACCACAGTGTGTTGAAAATACTGGCTCACACATTCAGGAAAACCAAGACCAAAAACAGGGCATCAACATTGTGAAGGCCAATCTCAGACATAAAAACAGTAACAGGGTTGGAAAGCAGACGTTTCCTGATGCCAAAATTTGGCTCATTCCATTTTACCAAATCAATACTTTCCTAAAACACATTTCAACACAATGTTTTCTTCAAACTATTCTTACACATTAAGAACAAGTCTTTAGGCGACAGAGTGAGACTCCAACTCAAAAAAAAGAACAAGTCTTTAGACTGAGTTATTTGCCTAATTATCAGTGGAAGATGAATAAAACTGCACCTTGCAACCTCTTCCCTCTTCCACCTGCTACCACTATTGATGATTACACTAATTAACCCCTTATTGTGCACCAAAGATGTCCTAGGCATTATGTAAAGTGTAGGACAACTTTACAGGGCTTATGGCAACCAAATTTCACAGTAGGAGGTTCCATCTTACAGATGAAATTTAGGCCCAAAGACAGTTCAGTGACTTGCCCAAACTCACAATTATTAAATACAATTGTAGCTTGACCTTGAAAGTCAAATCCTCGTGCTTCATTATCTTGAATGTGATGATGGTTTCACAGTCTATACATGACACAATTTAGCAAATTGTACACTCTAAACATGTGCATTTATTGTATGACAAATATACCTCAATAAAGATGTAGGGGGAAAAAAGAAGTCAAACCCTCTTGGCCACCAATTTATAGCATCTGATTTATAACATGAATTTATGACACTTCTGATCAACTATTCCCCATATTCTCTTTTTTTGTGTGGCAAAATCTTTTATTGCTGCCATCCCCTTGGTGCCCCACGTTTTCATTTGAAAATGTTTGTACTGAATAGAAAAGTGCAATAAAATTTTTTAAGAAATGAGAATTAGCCGGGCTCAGTGGCTCAGCCTGTAATCCCGTGCCTTTGGGAAGCTGAGGTGAGTGGATTGCCTGAGCCCATGGGTTCGAGACCTGCCTGGGCAGCGAGACCTCATCTCTCTACAATAAATCAAAAAATCAGCCGGGCATGGTAGTGTGCGCCTGTAATTCCGGCTACTCGGAAGGCTGAGGTGGAAGGATCGCCGGAGCCCAGGAGGCGAGGCTGCGGTGGCCAGAAGCGGCACTGCACTCCAGTCTGGGCGACAGAGTGAGACTCCAACTCAAAAAAAAAAAAAAAAAAAAAGAAATGAGAATTTTTTTAATTGCTTACCAAACATAGTAAAAAATGGGATCAATTTCCTCAACTACTTTTTGAATAGATTTATAGTGCTGCCTCAGAAAAAGCAAATAGCTTGAATATACCATGAGTTTTGGAGAAAGAGAGAAGAAATATATTTTATTTAAGATAGAACTTTAAATCAAATACATTTGAGATTATGAAAGAAAATGAATTAAAGAATGTGACAGTGAGATGTTTATAGTGCTGTCTGGTGGCCAGTGAAAGATGACTCCCTGATAGACTTTTGCCAGTCTGTTAACATTTTTCGTGACCATATACTCTCCAAGACCTTGAACTAGCCATGTAGTCTGCTGTCTTGATGGTTTGGGTTAGGAATCTGTCAAATGAAAATTATTATTTCAGCCCCTGTTATCCTTAGATGGGTAGAGAACATCTCAAAAGAGAAAATATTGATCTGAAAAATAAATAGTTCTCGTATAGTATTGCATTGGATGTTTAAGGAATGAAACGCAGTTGTATACCTAACCCTTAACTGTACCCCACAACTTCACAATAAAAAAAAAAACCATAAGAGCCTAAGATAAAAAAATTCCTGACACATAAAGAAATATACACTTAAAAAAACTTTCTTGAAACATTTCAAGAACTGTAATTTGAGACATTAGACTGAAAGTATCATTGTTGGCTTTATGAATAAGACGTTGTCTAAATGCCTATGGGAATCTTGGCTTGTTTGCTACTAAAGCCTATGGGAATCTTGGTTTGTTTGCTACTAAGACCACTAGATGGTAATGTTTAAAAGATATGTACGTGAAAGAATTTTCTTTGTCTTGCCCCTTCACGAATGGTATAAAAGCTCTGTGTTAACTAACATTAAATTGTCATCTGTTCAAGAAAAAAAAAGAAATAGTTCTCACATCTGTCTCCTCTATCTATACCACCAGCTCCCTAATCAAACTAATTATATCTCACCTGGGGTATGCCTTAGCCTCCTGATTGATCATAGTGATTCCAACCTTGTCCCCAACAAACTTCACCTCCATACTGCCACCAGTGCAATCTTCTAAAAATATAATTACTTATCTTTTCTGTCAAAAACACCTCAATAGCTTCCTGTTGCTATCTGAATAAGAGCCAGATGTCAGAACATAACTCAGGTGTTGATCCAGCTCCTGCCCAACGCCTTTGATCTCATCTTCTTCAAGTTCAATGGCCTTCTTGGTTTCTTTTCTTTCCAGTGTTTCACACGAACATACACCTTAATCCAAGATGACCTTGACTACTCTTACCCCTCTTACTAACTACTGCCCACTCCTGGAGACTTTGATTCTCATACATGAGGTTTGCGGAGAAATCTATCATCTTAGGATTTCTACATTGACCCAATATTTACCTTTCTACTGTATTTGGCAAATAGATACTTAGCTATTTCCATTTATTCAACCTGCAATCCTGAGCCATCAATAAATTTATGTTAATGAAAGGATCTCAACTCTAGCTGCAATCACATGGGGAAGATTATTAAAAACAAACAGGGATATTGACCTAAAGTTTTGTTTTTATGGTTTTTTTTTTCCTGTAATGTCTTTGCTTAGATTTGTTATCAAGGTAATGCTGGCCTCATCAAATTAGTTTGGAAGTATTTTACCTTCAACTTTTTGAAAGAATTTAAGAAGACTTAGCATTAATTCTTTAAATGGTAGAATTTAGCTGTGAAGCTATCTAGCCTTGGGGATCTCTTGGTTGGAAGGGTTTTGACTACTTATTCAGTATTTTTATTAATTATTGATCTTAAGTGTTCTATTTCTTCATGATTTAATCTTGGTAGATTGTATGTTTCTAAACATGCATTCATTTTTTCTGGATTATCCAATTTGTTGACATATAATTATTCATAACAGCCCCTTATGTTCCTTTTTATTTATTTATTTATTTATTTATTTATTTTTTGAATTGAAGTCTCACTCTTGTTACCCAAGCTGAAGTGCAGTGGCATGCTCATGCCCACCACAGTCTCAAACTTCTGGGCTTAGGTGATCCTTCCACCTCAGCCTTCCAAGTAGCTGGAACTACAGACGCACACCACCATGCCCAGCTAGTTTTCTGTGATTTATTGTAGAGATGAGGTCTCACCAAGTTACCCAGGCTGGTCTTGAAGCCCCAGGCTCAGGCAATCCTCACACCTCAGTCTCCCAAAGTGCTGGGATTATAGGCTGAGCACTGTGCCTGGTCTGTTTCTTTTTCTTTCTATGGTATCAATGGCAATGTTTCCTCTTTCACTTTTGATTTTATTTACTTGAGTATATTCTCCTTATTCTTTCTTAATCTAGCTAAGTTTGTCAATTTTGTTTACCTTTTCAAAAAACCAACTAAGTTTATTTTTTCAGTTTTTATCTTCTCTATTTCATTTGTTTCTAATCTAATCCTTGTTTCATTTCTTCTGCTAACTCTGGGCTTAGTCTGTTCTTCCTTTTCTAGTTCCTTGAAGTGTAAAGTTGGTTATCTGAAATCTTTATTTTTTAATATATGCATGTATACATTTATTGCTATAAGTCTCTCTCAGAGAGACTTATAGTAACATAAGTTTTACTATGTTGTGTTTCCATTTTTGTTTGTCTCAAGATATTGTTAAATTTCTCTTTTGATTTCCTTTTTGATCCATTTGTTGCTTAGGAGTGTGTTTAATTTTTACATATTCGTGAATTTTTCAGTTTTCCTTTTGTTACTGATTTTAAGTTTCATTCAGTTGTGGTTGAAAAAGATAACTGGTATGATTACAGTCTTCTTAGATTTGTTGAGACTTGTTTTGTGTCCTAAAAAGTGATAAACTTTTAAGAATGTTCTGTGTGCACTTAAGAAGAATGTGTATTCTGCTGCTAATGGATAGAGTGTTTTGCATATTTCTGTTAGGTCTATTAGGCATATAGTATTGTTCAATTTTGCTGTTTCCTTATTGATTTTTTTACCTGAATATATTCATTATTGAAAGTGAGGATTAAAGCATTCTACTATTATTTTATTGCTCTCTATTTTTTCCTTCAGATGTGTTTGATATACATACTATTTTATATATTTATTATTATATTATATTATTTTCTTATATTATTATATTATTTTCTTATATTTGTTTATATATTTATTATATATTTTAGGTACCTAATATATAATAGATAATATTAGGCTCCTGAGACATACATATAGCAATATAAATATATAGCTATATATATCATATATCTATATGTGTGTATATATATTTATATAGAGATATATAGAGATACATATATCTATTTGTGTATATATATAGATAGATAGATCAGATATATATATATATATCTGATCTTCTTTGGCTCTTGTTATAGTTTTTGACCTAAAGCTAATTTTGTCTAACCATGGCCATCTCTTCTTTTAGTTACCATTTGCATGGGGTATCTTTTTTTATCCCTTCATTTTAAGCCTGTGTATCTTTGAATCTAAAGTGAAGCCAAACATGGTGGTGAGAGCCTGTAGTCCCAGCACTTTGGGAGACTGAGGCAGCAGGATCACTGAAGCCCAGAAGTTCGAAGTTGCAGGAGCTGTAATGTGCCACTGCACTCCAGCCCAGGCAACAGAGTGAGAACCAGTCTCAAAAAAAATAATCATCATCATCTAAAGTGGGTCTCTCATAAACAGCATATTATTGGATCTTTTTAAAAAGATACATTCAGCCATTCTACATCTTTTCATTAGTGAATTCAATTCATTTATGTTTTGTTTGTTTGTTTTGCTATTACAAACTTTATTTGTAGAGCAGTTTTAAGTTTACAGGAAAATTAAGCAAAAAGTAGAGTTTTAACATATCCTCTTCCCACTCCTCCAAGCAGTTTTCCTTATTTTTTTTTGCATCAGAATGGCACATTTGTTGAAATTGTTGAACCAACATTAATATTTTATCATTAATAAAAGTCTATAGTTTACATTAGGGTTCACTTTGATATTGCACATTTCCATGGATTTTGACAAATAATGTCATAAATTCACTTATGTTTAAAGTAATTTTTAAAATTTTCTTTGTGATTTTTAAAATTTTTAACTAACACATAATTGGACATATTTATGGGGTACATATGATATTTAGATACATATATACAATGTCTAATGATCAGGTTAGGGTAATTAGCATAGCCATCACCTCAAAAATTTATCAATTTTTTGGTGTTTGAAACATTTAAAATGCTCTCTGCTAGCTATTTTAATATATATAATAAATTACTGTTAACTATACTCAGTTTACTGTGCTATAGAATACTAGAACTTATTTCTCTTATCTAACTCTAATGTATCAATTAAACTACTTACATGAAATCAACCTTTTTTTGTTAAATAAAAACTTACTATTGCCATTTTGTTAATTGTCTTCCATCTGTCTTATAGTTATTTTGTCCTTCTTTTTATCTTTTGCTGTTGTTTGATGTGATTTGTTGACTTTTAATGTTAATACGGTTTGTTTCTTATCTCTTTTTCTTTCGTGTATGTTTGATAGGTATCTTCTTTGTGGTTATCATGAAGGTTACATAAGATATCTTATAGTTATAACTATATTTTAAGCTGACAACTTCAATCACATACATAAAGTGCACTTTTCCTTCTTCTCCCAACACTTTGTTACTGATGTCACAATTTACATTGTTTTACATTTGTATCTAATAGCAAAGTTTTGTGGTCCTAGCTATCTTTAGTACTTTTATATTTTAATTTTATACTAAAATTAAAAGCAGTTTACATACCATCATTGCAGTATTACAATATTCTGTATATTGAATTTTACCAGTGAATGTTATACTTTCATATGCTTTTTTGTTGCTATTTACCAACCTTTGTTTTCAACTTGAAGAGTTCCCTTTAAAATTTCTTGCAAGTCAGCTCTAATGATAATAAACTCATTCAGCTTTCATTTGTTTTGTAAAGTATTTATCTTCCCTTCATTATTATTTTTTTTAATCAATATTTTTTATTATGGTTTTATGGGGTACAGTTAAGGGTTAGGTGTACAATTACGTATCATTCAGGCACCCTGTTGATAAGAGGTGTTTCCCCATCCCCAGACAGATATTTGCTACTGTTAATCCCATCTCCCTCCCCCCCCATAGTTTCCCAATACTGTCAGTCATTTTCTTATAGTATTACATTGGATGTTCAAGGTCCATTATATGAGTGAGTACATGTGATACTCGGATCTTTGTTTCTGTGAGAGGTCACTCAGTATTATAGAATCTAGTTCCATCCAGGTTGCTGCGAAATTCATGATTTTGTTCTTTTTTATGGCTGCGTAGTATTCCATCGTGTATATGTACCACGTTTTCTTAATCCAGTCCTCTTTTGATGGGCAGCATGGTTGCTTCCAGGTTCTTGCTATTGTGAACACTGCAATAAACATACATGTACAGGTATCTTTTTTATAGAGTGATTTGTGTTCTTCAGGATATATTCCCAGTAGGAGGATTGCAGGGTCATATGGGAGGTTGATATTTAGAGATTTTAGAAATTGCCACACTGCTTTCCACAGAGGTTGCACTAGTTTACACTCCCACCAATAGTGTAGAAGTGTTCCCTTTTCACCACACCCTCTCCAGCAACTGTTGTTTTTTGAGTTGTTGATAATTGCCATTCTGACTGGAGTTAGGTGGTATCTCAGTGTGGTTTTGATTTGCATCTCCCTGATGATTAGTGAGGTTGAACATTTCTTCATGTGTTTGTTGGCTGCTCGGATGCCCTCTTTTGTGAAGTGTCTGTTCATATCTTTTGCCCATTTTATAATGGGGTTGTTTGTTTTTTTCTTTTCAGCACGTTTTAGTTCCTTGTAGATCCGGGATGTTAAGCCTTTGTCAGACCTGGTGTTGGCAAATATTTTTTCCCAGTCTGTAGGCTGTCTCCCTGCTCTCTTGATGGTTTCTTTGGCCTTGCAGAAGCTTGTCAGTTTAATAAGGTCCCACTTGTCTATCTTCTCTCTTATGACCTGTGGGTTTCAGGTTTTGTTCAGGAATTGGATGCCAGTTCCAATTTACATATATATATGTAAAATAAGTGCTGGTGAAGATGTGGATAAATTGGAACTGTTGGTAGAAATGTAAAATGATACAGCTTTATGGAAACAGTATTGAAATTCCTTAAAAAGTTAAAAATAGAACTACCATATGATTCAGCAATCACTCTATGGATGTATATCCAAAAGATAGAAATTAGAATCTTGAAGAGTTATTAGCACATCCACATTCACTGTAGAATTATTCACAATATGCAAGATGCGGAAACAACTTAAACATCTACCCATGAATGATTGGGCATAAGTGTGGTATATACATACACGAAATATCATTCAGCCTTATAAAGATGAGATACTGTTGTATTCAACACCATGGATGAACCTGGAGGACATTATGCTAAGTGAAATGACCTAATCACAGAAGGACAAATATGTATAATTTCAATTCTGTGAGGTGTCTAAAATAGTCAGACTCATAGAAAGAGAGTGTAGATGATGAGTACCAAGGACTGGAGGAGGGGATAAAGTGGAGTTTCAGATCAGTGGGAATAAAGTTTTAGTTATACAAGATGTTAGCTGTGCAATACTGAGCCCACAGTTAACAACAGTGTATTGTGCAACATAAAATTTAGTAAGGGGGCAGATCTCATATTAAGTCTTTCTATACAATTAAAAATCAATGAAGGTTCTTTCCCAAAAAAATTCTGACGCAATTTGTTTAACATGATTGTACAGATTTGTTTGTCTTAAGTTTCCAGTTGAATCTATTGTGAAACTGATGTTAAGAACCACTAGTCTGTAAAAATGAGTGAAGAATAAACTAAATAATTACATAAATTTTCTATCAGACATACCATTAGTCTGAATTACTTAATAAGGTAAATATTTGGCAAGCATAGAGTATAAATTTTAGCTCTACAGTGTGCATAGTCACATATTGTGTGTACACTTAATTGTATACCTCATCTTAATAAGATGAACTTTGAATAGATGAGGTGTAGCAATAGACCACAATGTAATCATCAGATATCTCAGCATACACATTTATAGATACATAAACGCTATAATTATAATACATATTATTAGCAAGGTTGATGAAAGAGTTCTGCTTAAAGGTGGCAGAGTATGTGGGTGAATCAAGAACCAAGCACATATTGCATATACTAAAAGCCTTACTTACACTCCAGGAAGATGGTAGTAAGACATCCTTGTACTGCACTGCAGTGTTCACTAAAACATTCTGTATTTCTTTTTTTTCTATAAAGAAAGTTCTAATTCTATTTCAAATAATGGTTTTTGTGTATATGCTAGTTTATAACTTTATGTTGAAAGCCATGGTTCTGAGGGCAGAAAAATTTGAAAATACAGAAAAATATAAATTTGGAAAATATTGTTTTAATACAGTGTGAATATTTTAATTAGTTCCCTTATGTGTGTAAATGCATGCTTTAAGAATTTGGATTAACACAATATATAAAGTATTGTACTCTTTTTTAAAATAAATTGAAATTTTTATCATAAGGATTTTTAATATTATCATATGTTTTTGAGAAACAATTCTACTATATATATAGTACCTAATATAGAAATCTACACATTTTATTTAACTATATTCATCCTGTACATTTAGATTGGCCTTAATTTTTCACTTTTATAACAAAATAAAGAATTTAAAACTATAAGTATATTTTTGTGTGTTTATAATTATTATTATATTGAATGATTGGGTTTAGGGAAACTAGTAATTCCATGCACTAGTTTCTACAAGCTTTATCATTGTGTTCTTGATGGGCCTACAAATCACAGATTTACCTGCCACTCCACTCCAAGTGTTTTGATTCATTAGATCTGAGATAATATGCATTTTTTTTAGTAAGCCCTACAAGCAATTCTTATGCAAATAGTTCATAGCTTTTACTTTGTGAAACTTGTATCAACCTTTTTAAAATTCTTACATATTGGCAAACAGTCCATCAGAAAGACAACACTTTTTATTTCCTTAAGCAATATATGACCATGCTAATTAAGACCATGCTAATTTAAAAATTCTGTGCTGATTTGATAAGCAATAAATATACATTGCTCTTAAATTTAGAATGCCTTTGATTGCTAGTGAAGATGAAAAATTTTATTATATAAAATATATAGAAAAATATACTTTTTCTGGTCATTATGTATATTATTTTATAAAATTTCTTCTTATTTTCATATTCTTTGCTCATTTTTTTCTATTAAGGTATTATTTCCTTCACTAGTTTTTAAGGATTCTTTCTCTATTAAAATTACTTTTGGCTGGAAATATATTTCCAAGTTTATTGTTTGAATTTTAATTTTATAGTGTTAATTTCTGGTCCTACAGAAGTTCTGGGTTTTATGTAGGCTTACTGTATATCTTTTGCTAAACATCCATCAACTCTTCCTTCTGGTTTTTCTATGTCATTATTTTCAAATTTTTCTATTCTTCTGTTCTTGTTTTTGTTGTTCATTTTATTTTTTACTTTTAATTCTGTAAACCATATGAAATTTATTTTAATTATTATCTCTAAGGAAATAAACTCATTTTTTCTAAGAGCTTCTGTTATTAAAAGAACTGCTTTTATTTTTTTGCCATTATATGGCATAAATTTCTCTGCCAATATGTCATGTTATTTCTCATATGAGATGATATTAGGAGTTGTGTAATATTCAGATACTGAAATTATCTTATTATGCTTTTCATGATAGCATTAGTTGGAGATAGACCGTGACCTGATATAGTTTCATGTTCTTTTAATGTTCATTAAAATATATTATTATTGTATTTTACTTATTTTGTTTTTTTAGTCAGAGTCTCTGTCACCTGATATAGTTTCATGTTCTTTTAATGTGCATTAAAATATACTATTATTGTAGTTTACTTATTTTATTTTTTTAGTCAGAGTCTCACTCTGTCACCCAGGCTGGAGTGCAGTGGCATGATCACAGTTACTGCAACCTCAACCTGCTGGGCTCAGGCAATCCTTCTTTCCCAGCCTTCTAGTAACTGGCACTACAGGTGCGTGCCACCAAGCCCAGCTATTTTTAAATTTTATTTTATTGTAGAGACAGGTCTTGCCTTGTTGCTCAGGCTGAGCTCAATCTCCTGGGCTCAGGAAATCCACTTGCCTCAGCCTCCCAAAGAACTGGGATTACAGGCATGAGCCACCACACCTAGCCTAAAATAGATTATTATTATTTTAAAGGCAACAACATATTTTCTTAAAGAAAAACAATGCCTCCTCCCCAAATACATTTTAAAAGGTTGCCACTTGGAATTAATTTACACCCCTTAAAATTCAGACAAAATGACACATGCTTAACCTGTTACCGGGTTAAAAATTTTTATTAGTATAACAACAGGATTTACTGGTATCGACAGGATGTAAATGCAAATGTGTATTGTTGATATACTTTATAAAAATGTTGAACTAATAGTTGTTGCAGCCTTTCCGTATAAATATATATATTTTTATATATTTGCATATATATAGTTGGAGACCATCCCACCCATTCTGGAGCGGATTGTGCCAGAACAAAGTCGAGGAATACCTTGTCTTTTGATTGCAAGATTTGTGCACTAGAGAAGATTTTGTTCTATTTATTTATTTTATTTCAATGTTATAGTAGCATCTCAAAGAAGAGTTTATAATGGATGTAAAATTTTCTCACCACATAGGGTAGAAATGACAACTCTTTCTGGTGTGGGGTGAGGGAAAATTTGAAAAGAGATGAAAATGAAAAAAGAACTTCGAGGCAGATGTATAATTTCTACCTCTTGCTCTTGCCCATATACCTACCAGGTGAGAAGTTGCCAGAAATCACAGAGAAGTTATACAAAACGGAGATGGGGCCTCTGTTCCCAAGGCAGAACCCATGGAGATTGAAAAGGGCGTCATGAGCTCTCTACCTCCTCATTCTAGCAGGCCACAGAGGGCCAGAACAGCAGTAGCTGGGTGAGAAGATAAAGGCTTCACACAACCCTAAAGACCAGGAGCTGGCAAACATTTTCTGCAATCAGCCAAATAGTAAATATTTTAGACTTTGCAGATCATCGGTGTCTGTCCCTTCTCATCTTTGCCATTGTAATGAAAAGCAGCCATAGACAACAAGCAAACAAACACACAAGGTTGTATTCTAGTAACACTTTATTTGTGGACACAAATTTGAATCATATAAATTTTTGTGTGTCACAAAGTATTCTTTGATTCTTTTTCAACCAAGATAAAACTATAAACACCATCCTTAGCTCACAGGCCAGAACAAAACTATGGTCAGAAGGTCCACATTGTAGACACAGAATGGTGGAGAAGAACATCTGAAAGCTTCTGATAACTCAAGGATGAATGAAGAAATGACTGAGGAGGTGGGGGAGGTAGAAGATGATTTTCAGTTATGATAAGTGGATACAGTCAAAGGAGAGAGTGTTGACTGTACAAACAATAAACCATAAAAGAAGTGTAGACATCAGTGGCAGATACAAGAGTGATACAGCAAAGATCTGGAAGCTTGGTAGGAGGAGGAGAAGAGTCTTGACGAGGACCACACGCTCCTCCCCAAAGGACAGGCCGGCACAAAACAACTGCACACCCAGATACTCTCTCCCACACACTCCAGATCTTAGATCCTTCCCAGATAGAAAGTAAGAATAACATTCCACCACAAGAGAATGAGTTACTTTAATTTGTCAAGTTTAGATTTCTCGCCTTGAAAATAAATAAGGATGTCAGAATTGAAGAAGTATAATTGATGAAGAAATAAGGAAAATTAGGTTTATCCAGTCTGATGCTTGAAGTTGTTTGTCCACTTTTTTATAGCTATTTGTAAATTTTATTCAAAAGTCTTGTGTAATGAATACATTAAACTGGACTTATCTTCATATGTTTATATTCTAGAAGTTCCCCCCCCCCCACTTCCAGGCAGACATAATAATCATTAATATATGAGTTTGGAGTTGCTAAATCCCTAGGGAAAAAATTACCAATGAAGGATTTCTTAAGATTAAAAAATAAATTAGGCCCCTTCCAAGAAGAGTGACACAAAAACACTTGTTTTGTATATAGGCAAAGTGTCTTTTTCAGTACAACCAGCAATTAATGTGATTTCTATAGTATTAGAAAATTTCCACTGTGGACATCCTTGTTTTTTTTTTTAATCACACTTAAAAGAGCATAACCAACACATTGTTCCCTCAAACTGATTTGATTGGCAAATCAGTTTATCAATCAACAATTTGATTGGAAGTGGCAACAGATCAAATCAAATCATATCAAATACTTAGATCTATTCCTTCATCATATCAAATACTTAGATCTATTTCTCTAATTTCTTGTCCATTGATCTACATAATTCTTCTTGGTTCAGAATCATATTATGCAAATTGCTATCACTTCATAAACATCTAAATAACTGGTAACAAAGTCCCATTTAATTATGATTTTTTTGAAAATTTAATCAAACTTCTGCATCATTTATTCTTTCAAATGAGATTCAGATTTGACTACAGGGAAAAAATGAAATTCCTTTGAGATTATAGTTCAAATTCATTTAAAGCTACAAATTAATTTGGAAACACTTCACATATTTAGAATACTAAAATTTACTATTTAGAAATACAGTATGCTGTAACATAGTTAAGTATTCTATGTCTCCATAAGTTTTTCATTATCTTTATTTTAAAAGGTCACATCTCTTTAAGATTTTTCTGAGAATTTTGTATTGCTTATATATTATTGTTATATATAAAGACATTTGCTTGTGGCATATCATATATATGTATGTGTATATATATATTCCTTTTTTACTAAGAGCTATTTCTTTGAATAGGTTTTCAAATGATTTTCTTAAGTTCTCCAGATGACACACTATGTGCAAACAACGGTTTATCTAGTTTTTTGTAGTTGTTCTAAGAGATATAAAAGTATATAGTTTCCTTAAAAGAATGCAAATGACCCTTAAAGATGTGGAGAATAAAAGCTCAATTATGCTCATAATAATGAGCTCATATATTATGCTGCCATTCACTCTTCATCTATCAGATAGGCGACAATCCAAAGATTTTACAACTCTCTTGTGAAGCTATGGATCAAGGTGCTTTCCAACATTGATGTTGAGATTGTAAAGTGATTCAACCCCTAAAGAGAGAAATTTGGCAATATCTATAAAGAATACATATACATTTACCCTTTGACCCAGAAATTTCCCTTCTTGGAAACCATCTCAGATACAATGCCAAAAATATGAAAAACATATGCCAATAAAAATGTACAAGGTTATTAATTGCTTTTGTACTTAGAATTTTTTTAAATTATTATTTAGCAATTAGCCCAACAATTTCTGTGCTTCCTTAATAATTAAAGCACTTGGAAAAATGAATTATCTAAGAACAGATTTAGCCAGACCCTCTAAATTTTTATCTCATTATTGTTGGTATTTTGTTTGAAGCCTTTGATATATTTAAGAGATTTTTCTTCACTTTTTTTGAAACTCTACAATCTTGGAAGATTATTTCTTTATTCTTGAAATTAAAATATTGTATTAATATGTTGGTCTAATTTAATTCAGCATAACTAATTGTTGATCCTTTCTTATTTTAAATTTTATAACTTTTCTTTTTTGGGTTTGATGAAGCTTTTTTTAATGTCTGATATTTAAACTCCTTATGCTGTGTTCTCTTTTTTTGCAAATCTTGTTTTATAGATTTCCTGGAACTATTCTCCTTATCTGTTTTTTTTATTATTTCACTCATCATTTTTAATACTTCTTTATTTGCCTTGAAATTATGGGTAAATTTTTTTATTTGTCATGAATGGGACAAATTCTATTTTTTGCAGTGCCCACTCTGCAGCTCATTTTCTCCACCTAAGCTCAATTACTTAAATTTCCTTGCAGACTTTTTCAGTGGCAGATGATTTCCTCTTCCTGGTTATCCTAAACTCTGTAAATGTACTCCTTAAGTGAATCGTCAGACAGTGCAAACATTTTTTTCCAATTATTACTCCATTTTGAAGCCCATCTATTTCCTAAAGGGGTGTTTCTTGTAACTCCTTATGGGTGTTCATTACTTAAAACTGTAATGGGTTGCATGTACTCTTTTATGAACATTACCTGTTGCAGCAGCTCTTAGTTTTGTGTACCTGCAAACCCCTGTTCTGGTTCACCTACACCTTCTAAAGTAAAGGCCTGTGATTCTCTATGATTCTTATCTACTTTCTTCCTGGAAACTGTATGACAGTTCTCACAAGTATTTATTTTGGTCCCATCTGCACTCTATGTGACTAGAAGTACTCAAAGTATCTAACAAAGGTAGAAGCTTTTCCTGAATTTCAAAATCACTCATATTTTTATACTCAGTTGGTCACATCCTGAAGACTCTAAAACTTTGTCATATGTTACCCAGAAGATGAAAGATGATAGATCATAATTTTAAATTTCAGGAACAATCACTGACTCTTGATCCAGTAAACACATAAGCAATCATAAAATCAGGTAAGAAGCAAAGCCTTCAGGGGTGCTATGGTTGGGGGATATATGAGTATGCAGAATGTCCCGAAATATGCATAATTTTGAAATAGTGAGGGTGATCTTAAAGAGAAGCTTGCGTTGCTGAGGTGAACTTTTCCCAATAACAAGATTATTAAAATATTTCACTACTATAATTCACAAGAAAGAAGGAGAAACGGGGGGAAAAGGGCCTTGAGTAAGGTTATACCTACACTTTTAAAGCTGTTTTTGTAATGAGATTTGTAACTATCTTCTCTGTACTATTGTTAGAAACTAAATTTTTTTACCTTTTTTTTTTTTTTTTTGAGTTGGAGTCTCACTCTGTCGCCCAGACTGGAGTGCAGTGGCCGCTCCCGGCCACCGCAG
>NW_007245782.1:10113-20737 GCF_000164805.1 Carlito syrichta | reverse complement strand
CCCAGACGGGTTTCAAACCCGCGGGCTCAGGCAATCCACTCACCTCAGCCTCCCAAAGGCGCGGGATTACAGGCTGAGCCACCGAGCCCAGCTATTACCTTTTATGTGTAAATGTTTTGCTAATTTTAGTGAAAAACAGTTGATAGTTTGTCATAAAACTATGCTGTGGACATTCATTTACTCAATCAACAATGATTTATGCTATACCTACTACGTACCAGGCACTCTTCTAGGTTCCATTGGTGTAACGAGGAACAAGATTCAGTCCCTTACCTAAATCTGTATGTATATCTAGATATGTGTAACAAACCGTAAGAATACATATACTTTTAGAATTGAATCAATATACATTATTTTCCTACTTAGATATAACTAAATATAAAATAGTTATAACATAGAAATATTCTATTAAATTGTTGCAAGTTGGAATAAATGTGTGCATAAGTATGTGTCTGTATATGTGCATGAGTTCACTTACATGAGCTACTTTGTAATAAACAATGTAGAGCACATTGATTACACAACACAATCCTTTAATCTTCTCAACACTTCCTTTTTATCCTTTTATAAAATATTAAGATTTAAAAATAGATATTATCAAGGGGATGAGCTGAATTTTAGGCATCTAGAGTTGGTTTATCAGTTAAGCATCAGCGCTTACAAAACAAAAGCAATTTTACATTTGGGTGTACCATATTGTAAAAATAAAAAGCAACAACAACCACATCAACAAACAGCTAGATTATATTTGTTGGAGTTTTTCATAAGTTTTGTCTGTTGGCTCCCCTCTTGCCTTTCTAGAATGGGTAATGATTCAGATTCCAACTGATAAAGAAAGGTTCAAAGTGATTGCTCAAGGCTGTAGAGAATTTTAGGTTAAGAAAAAAGGCATAGGTGATTCACATTTATGTCTGTCGGTTTATTCTTATTGCTTTAACAAATCTCTAGAGAAAAGAAAAATGACCAAAGAAAAGGCTTGGAAGAGCAAGAAAAGCAAAGTGAAAAAAAATCAAGATAATTAGAGAATGTGATTAATTTCAAGTTTTGAAACTATTTCAGGTTTTTTTAATCTTTAATTATCACAGTCAATAATGCTGTTGATACCAAAGAACCACCAAACTTTTGATTAAGATGAGCTAGAGTAAGATCTTCATCTCGAAAGAAATTCATTGACTCTTTCCTCATTGGAAGGGGATGGACATTCATTTTAGACTTTAATCATTCATTAAGAACATATCTCCTGACTTAGATATAACTATAAAGATCACATTGCAATCTAAGTAAGTACTTTAATAAATGAGTACTAGCCTTGAACTACTTTTAAAATGAAAAGTCTACTATATTTATATTGAGGACAGTTTATTTCCTAAGTAAGATGCATGTAAGTACAAACAAATAAACTCTCTCTTTTCTCATTCCCGTGAACTTGAATTGGCTTAAAGTTTTGCCAATGGCAGTAAGTGACCTACTTTGAAAATCAGTTATATACGTCTTCGTTCTTAAGTTCTGTCGTTTTTTGGCTCAATTCAGGTGAAATGCAATAAATTTATCCTTCAATCATGGAACACAGGTAAAAATACACACAATGCATTTTTAGATATTATTATACAAAATATCAAGTTAAAAGTAAAATTATTTTACAGTGGTATTTGGATAAACTCTTGACAAATATTCATAGTCCAGACGTAATTGTATCTTCAAAAGCTTTCTTACATTCTAACCAAACTGTGAGACTTTGGGTGCTTAATAGAAAGATCACTATGGGATTTTTTTTTCCTTCTGTTATTTTTTAGGGTTGGGGAAGAAAGGATAATGAAGACAGAGATTTTGTTTTCATCTAAGACATTATTCATAAAACAATAGACTAGCATGTTCCCTGAGTAAAAATATGTAATTTCATACCGGTCCTGTATTTTAATAGGAAACGAACTGGCATTTTCTGCTGTCAGCTAATGAAACAATTGGGGATTATCAAAAAATGAAAAATAGACAATTAACAGCTTTATCTGGAGACAAAAAAGATTTGCTCATTTCTTAATGATGACTTGGCAGTTCTTTATTTTGGAAGCTTGTTTTGAATGTTCAGAGGTAAAACTATGGAGAACTACGAGTTATTGTTTTAAGGAGTTTATTTATTTCTATAAATGTAAAAATAATTGTTAAAAGCATGGAAAATTCAGCTACAGTTCAGGGTAACCATTCCCTTTTATATCATCACAAGACTTTCTAGCAAATTCTTGGTCTAACAGAAAAGATAAAAAGTTTAAAACTAGGTAAATTTAAGATGAAGTATAAGAACTGGACTCCAAGATATAGACCATTATTTCTGTGACTAGTATCCTCTCTCCAGAGTTAGATAACTGAATGTGATAAAAGATTTTTCCAGTCATCCTAAACAAATTATGAGATATAACACAGTGGAATGCAAACTGGTCATTGCAAATAATCATGTAGAGAACATAGCCCAATGTTTAAGGTCACAGACACTGGCATCCAATAATCCAAGGCTTAAGTCTCCATTCTACCATTTATTACCTTTATTACCTTGAGCAAATTATTTCACCTTTCCAGAAGTAACCAGCTCATAGAGTTGTCGTAGGAATTAAATAAGATAATGCACTTGACATGTTCATCACAGGGCCTGATAGGCACTTTGTATTCAATGAATAAGCACTTAATTGATGTTTGTTCTTATCATAGTAATTTTTATATGGTAATATAGCCATGCCATTTGTGAGTCTAAAATATCAGTTTGCAGGACGACAGGTAGGCTACGATCTCATTTACATGACTCCCCTACCGGTATCTCTATATGTCTATGTGCATATGAGCTATCTGAAAGGATGTGCTAAAAAAAATGGTTGTTCTCATGCTGTGATAATTTTACTGTTTATCACTCTTTGCTTTATATTTTTCTCTATCATCTTAGATAAATTATTAAGGTACATATAAAATCAATATTCACCAGACAGGCTTAAACATTTATCCAAATGTTCAGTGGATGAGGTTAAAGTCTTACTGGAGACAGAGATTAGGAAGAAAACAGTATCAGGAACAATCTATCGTTAGCTATCTTTTCCAAAGAAAAAAGATATAAAGGAATGGTCTCTGCTCATCAGGACCACAAAAAAAATTGTCTTACCACGCCTATGCTGTTGTACCACTGTTTTTTTTAATTTAAGTTTTATTTATTTTAAATAAATACATAATAACCACACATTTGGGAATACAAAGTAGTTCAGTCTCTTTGGAAAATAGTGTGGCAATTCCTAAAAGAACTAGAAATTGACCTTCCATACAACCCAGCAAGCCCACTTCTGGGAATATACCCAGAGGAACTCAAACCATTCTATAAAAAAATTACCTGCACACACATGTTTATTGCCACAATATTCACAATAGAAAAAACATGGGACCAACTGTGCTGCCCATCGAAACTAGACTGAATTTTTTCTAAATGTGGTACATATACATGATGGAATATTACACAGCCATAAAGAAAGACAAAATTATGAACTTTGCAGCAACTTGAATGGATTTAGAGTCTACTACAGAAACAAAGAGCTGAGTACCACATGTTCTCACTCATAAGCAGACCCTGGACAATTATCATAATACTGTAAGAAAGGGATTGGCAGTAGCCTCCAGCTGCCATGGGAGGGAGGGAGGTGGGGCATATAACATCAATAAAGATGCCTGATCTCAAACCAGGCAAAGTGGGGATCAAAGGGAGGCCCAAACTTTACCTGTATAATGACCACTTATATACCTCGTCCTGAATTGTACCTCATATCTTTAAAATAATTAATAAACAAATTAATTAAGTGTACATATGTGTAGGATGTACATGTAGATATAAATGTAGATATCCTAGTATATATCATTATATGATATTTGATACAGATATACATGTATTCAATGTTCTACTATGTGCCCATGTATTAATAAATCAGAATTTATTATATATGAGGTTTTGATATATACATATATACACATGTATACAATGCATATCACTGTATTTTGGTGAGCATCTTTAAATCGTGCCATGTAATAAAGAGAAATTTTATTACTCATTTAAAATAACCTCTGAAAGAATCTCTGCTACTAGACATCTATATTAAAAAAGAAAAATGAGGAGGTATCAGTTTCCCTTTGGGTACTTGTCAAAATTGAACCTTATCACTAACCAACTTATTCACAATGAAAATTGACAAAGAGTAATATGCAATGGAATTTGATGGTGTAGGGAAAACCCATCACCTCTACTGAAAGCCATGGTGAACATTCAACAGTATTATACTTATACATAAAGTAATTCATTGCCATTCACAATAAAACCTTTCCAGAGAACCTGTTTCTACTTTGAATTTGTTTAGAAGCTTTCTTAGGATATATTCAGAAAGGCTTTAGGGAAAAGACTGATTAGGTCTTTCCTAGTCTGTTACAGTCAGAAAGCTGACCACCACTGGGGCTTCATATTCCTTTATTCTGTGTCAATAATCTTTCACAAGCAAAGGCTAAGTTGATGGGGTCAATCAGAGGGACAGGATCTTCCCCAGTTGACATAATTTAGCTTCCATGCACCAAGATCATGCTCTAGACAACAAAAGAATATGCATGACCTGGGAACACAAGTCATTTGGCAAATGAGAGGTTTAATGACTAGAGCTGTGTTGCCCAATACTATAGCCACATGGGTTCTTTTTTTAATTAAAAATCTACTTCTTTAGTTGCACTAGCCAGATTTCAAGAGTTCAAGTATCTGATGTGGCTGGTAGTTACTGTAATGAACAGCACAAATATGGAACACTTATTTACATAATCATAGAAAGTTCTGTTGAACAACATTGGAGAAGGAGCTGCAATATATTCTTCTGACATTCTAAATGTTATACTATGTGCATGTATTAATTATGCAAAAAATAATATATATTTTAAAATTTTAACATGATTTTAAAATTGTTTTATATAATCTGCATTGGAAAGTTCAGAAATATTTCCCAGTTTTCATTCAGGCCTACAAAGATTACAAACTCATATATACCCATAAGTAGCCAAATTCAGAAATACCACTATAAGTTGTTCTCCCCAGAGCAAATGCATAACAATTTAAAAATAATGTAAAGCAAGTTTTAATAATGATGAAATACAAAGCTCTGGTTTTGTTCAAAGGCTAATAATAAATTGCTCTTTTAAAATTTATTTTCACTCCCAGGTACAGGAATCATGTCACAGATGGAGAGTATAATGAGACAAGTGTTGGATGATATATATTGAGCCTCCAAGTCACACTGTGCACAGCAGGACTATAGAGTGATGCTCACAGGTATGTGATGCCTGGTTCTCTTCCTCACCATTGTCTGTATTAAGTAGAAAAGAAGAATATTTGGTGAGTAACGGCATTTGAAGTATTGGTTTCTGTCAGCATTTACAAGATCCCAAAATTGAAACCTTGTGAAATTGTCTTTTATGCTGTTTTATTTGGAGAGAATGATATACTTATGAGTAACTTATCTATTCAAAAATATATACTGAATGTGTACTATGGGAGTGAGGCTCTGTTTCAGGCCCTGGTAATATGATAAAGTCCCCCACTTCAAGTTGCTTACTTTCTAAGCTACTTAATAAAATCAATGAACAAATAAGTAAAATACAAAGGATACTATTTGAAGAAGCTGGAGTGCGTTAGCAGAGGCATACTAATTTATAGAGGCCGACTTGGGCGAGCAGTCCTCCAAAGACATCCATGTCCTAATTCCAGAAATGTGCAAATATGTTATCTCGCATGGTAAAAAGGACTTGGCAGATGTGATTAGGTCAAGGTTATTGAAATGGAGAGATTATCCTGCATTATCTGACTGGGACCAATGTAATCACAAGGGTCCTTATAAAAAAGGAGGCAGAAAAGATGTGGAGGTGGAAATAGATGTTGACGATATCTGACTGCTGCTAAAAGGGGGTCATGAGCCAAGGAAGATAGGCAACCTCTAGAAGCTAGAAAAGACTAAAAAACTGGTTCCTCCATAGTCTCCAGTTGAAAGATTTGCAGACACCTTGATTTTAGCCCAGCAGAAAACCTTTTTAACTCTGATCCTCAGAAGTATAAGATTATAACAAATTTGTGTTGTTTTAGGCCACTAAGTTTGTGGTAATTTGTTAGAGCTGCCATAGGAAATGTAAATGGTGGCCATGGAAGTCTTCATACAAAGTTGACATTTAGACAGATATTTAAAAGAAGGAGAGGGGCAAAACCATGTATGTGTCAAAGGGAAACCTTCCAGGCAAAAGAGAAAGCAAGTGAAAATTTCCGGTGACAGGGACACATTAGGAGAACAGTGCTGCTGAGTGAGGTCAGGAAGAAGAAATGTAGCAGGAGGTGAATTCAGAGGTGACAGGCAAAAGAGGGCAGAGACAGCCATGCAGCCTGGGTTGTTGTGAGGACTCTGGCTTTATGTCAAGTGAGATAAGGAGTCCCTAAAAGGTTTAAGAGGATTTCTCTGGCTGCAGCTGAGATTAAATTGTAGGCAGCAAAAGCAGAATGAAGGAAACTGGATGAGAATATATTCTGATAATCCAGGTGAGAGGTAACAATGGCATGAGCCAGGAAAGTGAAAAGCAATGGGTCTCTAGTTACATTGTACAAAGATCATTCTGGTGGTAAGATAAGAAGAGATCATGAGGGCAAGAGAAGGAGCAGTGAGACAGTTAGGAAATTACTACAACAACTTAGGCAGCAAATATAGGTTGCTTGGAATATCATCCAAGAGGAGGTGGTTGACTCTGGGATGGATTTTCAAGCTAGAGCCCACAGGATTTTGTGAGACCTAGTAAGAATGAAAGTTACTCAGGGAGAGCTACCACTCACAACTTTCCTTTGACATGATCACTTAGTTCCAAGCCCTAGGCAGCCTAAGTAGTCCCACCTTCATAGCTCATTTTAACTATTTTCTAGCTTATTTATAACAAGGAAGGAGAGGGCTTAGATTGTCAAAATCAAGTTAAGTTTTCAAATGATATCTATACTATTACTCTCCATCTCCTTTATTCACCAAATCTTCCACCAGAACTATATAAATGAAGTTACAATAGGCTTTGGGGATAGGGTCAGCAGCTACAGAAATGTCCCAAGTTTAACACATTATCTATCAGACATTGAATTCCAAGATATCTAAGAAATCACTGGGTTTTGTTACCTACAACATTTCAAAAAATCCTTTCAGAAACTACATAAAAGTAAAAGGTTACATTGGTAATAATGTATTGACTGTCCTGTCTGGGTTACTTTATAGTCACTCAAAGTGGTTCAGCTTATACTAGTCAGAAAACATTAATAAAAATAAGAAAATCAATTACCATGTAAGAAATGTAATTTGTTTGAAAAATATCTTTAAAACTATAGGAACTAGAAAACTAACACAGATGATGACTAGCAAGAAACTTTGGAAAATATGGAGTGAACTCTTTTTGGCTCAGATGATGAGCCTGGTCTCTTCCACAACTTCTTACAGATGGTGAATTTACACACCCCATCTCCCACCTACCTACCCAGTGTAGTGAACAACTTCTCCTGCCCTTTGATGATAGCTTGGCAATAATCCCCCAGGAAAACACGTTGGCCCAGGTTTCGGGAGCAGGGTCCACAGGTTGAGATGACTTTACCCCCTTGCCAATTCCCAGGATTCCCATGTGATTTAGGCCCATGAATCAGAACATCACATTCCCCCAGCTACTATGATGGGCTTGGAGATGTGCACGTGAATCAATCAAAGATGAACCTGGAACTTTTGCTGGAATGACCCAGGACAGAAGCACCTTTTTGTCCTCTGATTTACTGAGAAGTTAAGATGCAAGCCTAGAACTGTTGGTGCCATCCTGTCATCATGAGAGAGAGCCTGCTTGAAAACGGAGCTAGCATAGAGATGAGCAAAACCAAAAGAAGGAGAAAAAGCCTGAGTTTTGAGCTTTTGGTCACTCGCCAACAAGTGAAAGAGAGCTGACTATGAATTAAATGACCAGTTATCTGTCCTATTTCTTTAACTTACCTGCTATGGAATAAATCACTCAGTTTTGGCAACAACATAAAAGCTAATTTATTACCAAGGCTGTTGAAAAAAAATAATTAATAAAAGTTTCAGAGCAATTTGAAAATTATAAACATGATATACAAAAACAAATGAGCAAAATGTAGTTATTGTTGTCTGCTACTTCCCCTGCTCACTAATTAATGAAGGCAAATATTGAAATTACTGAATGGCAGGAATCAGCGAGGAAAGGTCTATAAATAACTGATAATTGTTGACTGTAAATAGTCATTTTATTATTCAACTTTTATAATAGCTTGTGTTTGGTGCATATACTCTAAGGGACCTGTTTTCTACCAACACATTTTACCTCTGCATATTGTAATCAGGTCCCCCCAAAATCCTGGATGTGTGAATGCTTGTGTGTTTTTATTTCTCCATCAAATTTGAGTAGGACACGAGTCATTATAAACTCTCATCCATTATAGGAATATGTGTGCCTTTCAAAATTTGCATATGAATAATTAAAATAGATTTATGATTCTATCTTAGAACATAAAAAGCATTTGTTGCATAAATTACACTAATATTTTCAAGCCCATTTGACTTTCTCTTCTGCCCATTTATCCAGACAAGCCTGAGCTGTTTCTATGTCCCATAGGAAAGGTATATTGTGAGACACATGCATTGTGGTGTTTTCTGAAGTTCTGTGTTCTTCGAGCTGAGTTTGCTGACACAGTGTGAATGTGCACAACTCCCAAGACAGCAATTGGAGCCTTGCCAAGTTCAGCATAACTTGGTGCCTTGTAAGCAATAACTGAGACCCAGGATCTCCAACTGCGTGGCATTGAGTTCAAACTGAACACAAACAATACATATACTTTCAGAATGATCCTGAGGGAGATTATCATGGAAGATGATGTAATCCAAGAGAGCTAGAGTGAGCTAATATACAAATAAAACTAGTAATGATTATTCCCTTCATTGTAAAAGTCATATCAAGCTCTGAGATTCAAACCTCACTGTGTATACCTCCAAAGCCCACTTGTTCAACCATTATGTTGTAAATTGCAGTTTACAATTTACAAGTAATGTCCACAAGTACTCATCTTTCTTATTTAATATTCACTCATATTTATTGATGCTATTCTTTAAACACATCTTGACATCTAAACCCTTGAACACTTTCTAAGGATTCTAATCCCTTTCCTCGTTGTGACTTTGCTTTCCTCCTAAGCCTGGAGACAATAATTTTGGTTAACTGCTTCCAGTGATGTCACCTTCTCATAACCCCAATCCTCTACCATTCCTCTTGCAACCAATCTCTAGCCATGAGTAACCCTCATCATCTATTTGTTTGAATCTCATTTCTGAACTATCAAATATGCCTAAAGAATATGATAACTTTGCACTTTAAAATTTCCTTAGCTGGAGGCCAGCAGGCGGGGCTGCGGTGGCCGGGAGTGGCCACTGCACTCCAGTCTGGGCAACCAAGTGAGACTCCAACTCAAAAAAAAAAAAAGAATGAATAAAGACTGTTTTAAATTGTAAAATTATTTTTACTAAAACTATAACTGTGGTGTGTAACAAAGTTAATTATAAGTTCTTTTAAATAACAGAAAGGGAGTTTAAGTAAACATTTAATGCTATTTTTTTAATAGCTGAAAGTTAATTAATAAATCTCCCAAATATATTATCATAGCACTGAGCACTATCTCAGACCTCTTTATTTACTTGTATACTCATTTCACCCATTAGGATAAACATAGCAATAGCTTTTTGCTTTTTTACAGACAAATTTAGGAATGGTTGTCAAATAGCAAATGCTCAAAAAGTTTGTTAAATAAAAGAACAAATCTAAAGCACTGGTTCTCAAACTAATTTAGATAATGAATCATTGACAAATCTTTCTTTAATGTACTTTTAAAAATATTATAGTGTATCGATATATTAAGTTTAAAAGTATTAAGCTTGTAATTGGATAAAAATCATGCAATACTATCTGGAGTTGAGAATTATAGAATAGATAATGTCTGTTAATTTATTCCTAAACATTTGGGAGTCCGCAATTAATCCATTTAGTTGCAGTTTACAAGACAGCAGTATTAAAAACAAATATCATTTATTTATTTATTTTAAATTTTTATTATAAAGATGTGAGGTACAATTCAGGGTTAATTATATAAACATTGATCATGCAGGTACCCTTGTTGATGAGGTATGCCTCTCCCTCCCTTTGCAGTTTCCCTCAAATGCCAATCCCACTCTGCTCCCATGACAGTTTCCCACTAATGCCAATTGCTTTCTTATAGCATTGTAATTGTTTAAGGTACACTTATGAGTGAGAACATATAGAACTCTGCTCTTCATTTCTGTGATATATCACTGATAAGAACAAATTTTAATATAAATAATAATAGAATTCTAGTTTAACTTCTAACTCAAAATATTAAACATGGAAAGTATGGAGTATCAATCAAATGTCTTGCACCTAATACTTGCACTTTAAATATTGAGGAGTTTGGATTATAATTGCAAGTAATTTGAACTCAGCATATCAGTATTGTATATGTAAAAAGAATTTTGTTATGCTAACGCATGTT